>NC_083618.1:1335000-1510000 GCF_963584025.1 Labrus mixtus
GCAAGACTCTGCAAAATAGTCAGAGCACAAAATCACCACCTGGCAGTCCTGGCAGGTTTACACACACAAATACACACATGAATAGATCGTCAGGACTTCACTGTTTGAAACTAGAGTGCTTATACAATGTATGCTATTAATAATCTGATTTAAACTGGGAAGTTTTGAAATGATGCAAGTCTGTATTTTAAAGACTTACACGCTCAGTTCCCTCACCCCCCCCCCCCCCCCCCCCCCCCCCCCCAGCAATCATTCTGTTTCATTTCTTTGCGTGTGTCTACTTCTCTTTTCTCAGGAAGGAAGTTAACGCTCTCAAAAGTACTGCACTCTATCTAAAGGGATAAATAAGGGTTTTTATATGTAATCTAAATCTACATAAGAATCTATCCTTTATCTAGGGCACTTGACCTACATGAATAGAATCTGTGACATCATCAGAATCAGCTGCCCAGTGTTGTGGTGCTTTGTGTGTGCGTGTGCGTGTGCGTGTGCGTGTGTGTGTGTGTGTGTCATACTTGAGTAAATGGTCCTTGGTGCTACGCGTCTTGGTGAGGAACCTCTCGGCCAGCTTCTCCAGGTTGCGGCTGTAGTCCACCTCAATCTCGGCTTTCTTCCTGAAGAAGTCCTGCAGGTCCTGCAGCAGCTGCACCCTCAGCTCACACTGCTGGTCCAGACACTTGAGCTGCTCCACCAGCTGGGCACGGATCTCTACAAGAGGGAGACAGAGACACAATTCAGGTCAATTTTTCATTGCTAACTTTATTATTCCAAACACAATCTCAGAGTAATTAACACCTGTGATTTCTCATATTGCATCGCTGACATTAACATGTGTTCCATAGCAATGTGTCATAAAGTCTAAAGCAGTTTCCTTTATTCCGCTGATGTGGATGGAGTCCAGATCAAGTGAAACACATGGCAGAGCTCAAACACATCAGCCTGGAGAATTGGACAAAATCCATCCTCACTCCCACCAGTCCTTCAAGCACAGACTGCTGAGTGTGTGTGTGTGTGTGTGTGTGTGTGTGTGCGTGCGTGCGCAAGTGTGACGCATCAACTGTGTGCATGCCATCACTTCTCCTCTTCCACACACATCCAAGACATCTCCAGAGGCAGTCATTTATCCCCGCTTATCACTTTTTATTTTCCTCCTGCATCCTTCCCCTCTCCCTCCTCCATGTTGCTCTCCAGTCTGGCCTCAAATTAATAGAGTGCACTCAGGGCAGACACACACACACACACACACACACACACACACACTCAGAAACCACATTCAATCACTCGCTCCAACAAAGTCCTTCCCAATGCAGTTACTCTCGACTTGGATGAAACAAAGCAACAATTAGCACACGCTTTACACACCCGAGGATGTGCACCGCACATGATGATGATAAGCTGGATCAGAGCTGACAGCTGACAGATTAATGCTATGCTCTCTTAGCTGCCTGCCAATGCTGAGTAGACAGCATCATTTTATAGAGTAAACAAACAACACACACTTCTCCAATTGCTGAACCCATCTACGTCTGTCCTACCTTTACAGCGCTGGCCGAAGAGAAAGCGGATGGTTTTGTCCTCCATTTTGACGTCCTATGCATACACTCATTCAAACACAGCACTCACAGACAAGGCAGAGAGTTAGCCGTCAGTCCAGCCGGCTGTCAGCGACTGTTGATGCTGCCTTTGTGTTCAACAGCTGAGAGCGCAGTTTCTCGTTACCACAAAGAGAAGTGGGATATCTAAATGTGTCTGTGACCCACCCCCTACACAGTGTCTCACACTTCTCTCTCACTCGCTTATAAAAACAGACCTCAACAATTTGCCTCTAGCTGGCGGCTGCATGCATGTGCTCACAGTCATTCTTTACAAATTAAAAGGCCAGAACAGAGGAGGACACAAACACTCACATAACCCAGCAAATAAATGAACACACACACAACCTGTGTATGCACTTATGACCTAATGTGGGTATATGCTTTGACAACATGTGTTATTGACTTGTGGTCCATGTGTGTATGTGTGTGTGTTTCAATGATGGGCAGTGAGTCAGAAACCTTCTAAAGGCTGCAAAAGAAAACCTCAAGATGGTGGCTCTTGTAATTAGTCGACATATGACAACAACTCACACCACATGTACAAACACTTCGACATAGAACGAGCACTCCTATCCATGAGGAGCTCAGGAGGGTGACAGAAAGCGTGCCGTGAGGTAATCTGTGGGTTGCAGCATCCCACTTCTGTCCCATGTGACCCCAATGTTTACAAAGCAGCAGGTTTAATAGTGACAATTAATTGAATAAAGTAGGCCTAGCCTTTCAACATATTCACATTTCAGACGTTTTTTTTCTGTAGTCATGATCAAGTTCTGTTGAAATGTCACACCCATGTGTTCCAGGCTGCTGTTGGCTAAATCTACAACTCATTAGCTACCCTCAAACAAAAGCTAATGTTTGTAACCACTTCCTAGCTAACTTTACTGTTTGGTAGTGATACAATTTTTAGTAGGATAAAATGCCAAGCTAACATTATTTTACATTAGCTTCTGTTTGGTTAAGCAATTAGCTTCCTTACTAGCTAGGCTAGGCTAGGCAAAAAACTCAGCTTGTAAAAAAAAAAGCTAGATAAGAGAAAACTTACGGCTGCCCTCATCTCGAGATAATCTCTCTTCAAAGTTATTTTCGACTTTCCCTCAAGGTACTTGTCGACTATATCGGTCTTGTCGAGGGCAGGTCTCGTCTTATTATTCTTGTATTGTCAACAAATCCAAATGGTAACGTTAGGTAGGACCTGGTTGATGCTAACATCAGCTCCTTTCTAACATTAGCTACTGGGTTATTGAGTGTGTACTTTATCTTGAAATGTGGCCTCTAGTTTGCTTATTATTTGAATATGGCCAACTATGCTTTGAACCCCTCTTAGGACACTAACGGTTAAATTGGATGAAGAGTTAGTCCAAGAGCCCTCAACTCTATACCTTGTTAATACTGGAGGTTTAAATGAGTTCTTCAGGAGAGGAGTGTTAGCTTAAATACAGGAGCTACAGCAAATAACATCTGCTGTTGAGAACAATCAATGCAGGTCTTCCTTTAGGCCTCATCCCTCTGTAATGGTCATTGTTCTCATGAGCCAGTAAGAAGTGGGACGTGAACAGGAATCTGACGCCTCCAAACCCACCCCTACAGACCAGTCACATTTTCCAGGCAGATGAGTGCAGGTCTTGTAATCGGGCTCTGGGATTCTACTTTACTGATGCTCTCCTTTTCTTTCTTCCTCCTACTCTGTCTGTGGAGCTAAGGGCCGTCTGGCTCTGTCTGCACAAAGCTTTTCCCAAACACTTTTCACTCTTTCTTCTTTTCCTCCACAACAACATGTCCAGTGTTGATTCTGATGGCCTTTTTCTTCTCTAAGATGTTTATTGTTTTCCTGTTTCAACTCGACTCAGTCATAGAAGCCAACTGTTGGTTTGTTTTGGCCCTGAGTGAGTGGGATCATGTGTACCCTCCATACTGTCTGTATTTCTATATAGACAAAACATGTGCATGAAATGGCCGAGATCTGAGTGCCCAATGTCTTTTTCTGTTTCCAATCTGCCCCTCCTTAGCATCTATTATTGATTAGTTTGCTTAGTCTGACCCAGAAACCGAAAAAGAAAAACAGAGAGATGTTACCAAACTAGAATGGCATTACCACCATGATCAATGCCTGCAGTTAATATCGCTGGAGGCAGAGGCTGAAGGCAGGGTCGGACTCAGACGTGTTTGAGCATAGAAATGAGCGAACAGATGCTCAGAAGGGAATACAACTAGAAAAAGGAAATCAAAATGCAGCAGCTTTGGTCTGTTGAGCTGGAAGCTGACAGAAATGATGCTAACCCTGGATGCTGGCCTAGATACAGGAGCCACACATGCTGCTGTGAGCACTTGTTATACCTGGAAACACCCTAGGCTATGGGCAAAACACACACGCATACACACACACTGCGAGTCCAAGCTGTCACTCTGAGCTGTTTGGAAGGCAGCTATCCAGCCCTACTCCTGTAAAGCCCCACCCCAGATCTGTCCTCCTCAATTACTGGACTCGCTTGCAGAGACACATAAAAACATGCACACACACACATGGCAAATGTTCACAAGTAGTTGTGATGGGTGTTGGAGACAAGGTTTAAACTGGCTGGACAAGGAGGGTGAGGGAGGCAATGAACAACAGAGGAAACATCACAGACACAGATGCCCGGTTTAATGAATATTTAAAGAATAATAGTGCTTTATTAAGTCTTATTTTCACAGAGTCAATTAAATCCTCACGTGTGAATGCAAACAGCCACATTGTTCACCCCATCTTTATTCTGTCTTTCTTCCTGCCAGCCTCTAAAAGTAAGCTGATGTGTGAACGCAGTAGGATAATACCAGTGTTCAAGAAAATTCCCAATTGGGATCTTTGTGAGCATTATTAAGTTAAAGGGTCTGACTCTGTTGCTACGTCCTTCATCCTTGATAGGTTGTAAACTTTTCCCTGTGACTTTTGCAGTGTCCTTTCTATGCCATACCCCACCTCATGAGTGAGGGTCATGTGAGAAAGTGTCAGTGACGGGCGGAAGTGCATGTTTGAAAGGGTAATTTTTTTTTATTTTTTTTTTAATTCCAAGCATTAGTTGCTTAAAAATTAGATAATCCTTGAAATACAAGCCTCTCTGCCAGCGTTTGGTTTTAAAGCTTTTTTACCTGTGCAGTGAAAACAGCGGGGAACAGACACACCCACAACCTCTTTCAACAGTTAACTTGTTCTGAGAAATCCATAGACATCCAACCAGGAGCTACCGGTAAGTATTACCTGCTCTGTTTGTGTTCCTGTGTGTGCATTTTGAGCAGGCATGCTGCACACTGTGTTTATGCAGTGAGGCCTGGTCTCTGTTGCTCCGGGGGCTGATACTGCAGCACAGAGTGGAGAGCAGAAGAGGAGGGGGGTGGAGGGGAGTAATGGTTTTGAGTTGTACCACTGTGAGCTCATACTATTGTCCTCAGAAGAATGAAAGAAGAAAGAAGCAGAAAGAAAAGAACAGAACACAGTTTAAAGAGGGGGTGTTGTGTGTGTGTGTATGTGTAGGGGGGGGGGGGGGGGGCACTGTGAATAATGTGTCCATTCATCCCTACACACACAGGAAGAGAGGACAGAGAGACAGGAAGTCAGTCGGACTGGTTCATGCGAGTAGGGAGCACACGGGTAGGGGAGTCATACTAAAACAACCACAGGAAGCACGTGTGTGTAAAGACGGGCTGCAGCAGGATGGGGGGTTGGACTGAGGTGTGTGTGTATGTGTGTGTGTGTTTCTCCCAATGAAAGGGCCTGAAGAAAAACAGGCAGCTGTGGAGTTCACGGATACAACCCTAAGAACCTGAAACCAGGCAGGAAAAGAGGGAAGAGAGACAGACAGAGAGAAAAACTGGGCCAGGGGTCCACAGGTTGAAGGGGGGGGGGGAGCAGCACTGTGTGTGTGTGTGTGTGTGTGTGTGTGTGTGTGTGAAAATGCATGGCTATGGGACATGAATCTTTAGGCCTCTGAGCAAGTATAGGTAGTCTGAAGCCTCTGGTTGCAGGTAGTGCTTCCTAATGACATTTGTCAGCTCTCTGTATGCTATTAGTTCCAGGCATGCTTAATACTTCTTCACTGCACACACACACACAGTACACACAGTACACACACACACACACGGAAATGTGCATGGGTGAGTAGAGGAAAAGATAGAGTTACAGTACAGTAAGTGTTGGAGGGAAAACTATTGCAGGAATGGAAAGATTCCAGCCGATGTCTTTTCCTTGGGTCTGGACTTCCCTGTAAAAACAAACACACACATACGCTCAAACACGCACACACACACACGGACACACACTAAAACGTATATAGACATTTCCTCTCTCACCCAGTTCTTGAAACCTATAGGAAAAGCAGTGTCGTCTTAAGGAGGCAAGTTAACGAGCTTAGTGACTTTTAGACATGGAAAGTGCGGCTGCAGCCAAATGCACTGCAGACCTGCACTGTGCGGCCCGGGAGAGGAGGAAGTCAGAAAGCAGAGAGACAGGCAGACAGACAGGCAGAGATCAGGGGATGTGAAAGGAGTAAAAGCTACTCTGTGTTGCCTTGAACATAAATAAGTAAAGAACAGGAGTTCTGAGGTTTGAAGATGTTTTTATGTTGTAAATTTGACTTTATGGCACGACACGATAATGGACAACAAAGTACTGACGGGTGCTTTCAGCCAGCAATGGAAACATCTTCTGGGATGCCTCGGCTTTCCAACATAAACACACCAACACACACAAACAAACACTCTGCATGCAGCAATAAAACCACTAACGACTCAGGAAATACAAAAAAAGGATTATGAAAGTTGGAATTGACAGAAAAGGCCAAAATATGACATTTCAGGTAAATATGTCCAGTCCATTTGTAAACATTCATCAACAACAAACAAGCAGAGTTTTTGTTCAATTAAAAGGCCTCCTGGAAAATAGCGCTTAGAAACATTTGGAAGTGCATTTTTCTTTCTTTCTAGCAGCAAGTTAGATGAGAGGAGTGTTCATTATGAAGCTGTAAGACTGTGAAGTGTCTAAACCAGGTGAATAAAATGTTTTATTCCTCTTGTATTAACTCTATTTGGAAAATGTCAAATTCTTCTCAAGGAGTTTATGTCAATCAATCTTTCTTTCTATAGCACCACTTCATAACAAATGTTATCTCAGGAAACTTGAGAAAAAGAGAAGGTCCAGACCTTCCTCTTTATTATATTCCAGGTACATTTCTCAGCTTGCGCAGTGAGTTCTTTGAGTTTCAGCAATGAAGGGGTTTCCATTTTCTCATCAACATTTGGCAACAGAGCAAACCGTCAAATTTCCAAAAAGACTGGACACCTTGCATGCTATATTATGACTGATCAATTTGTTTTTATTATATCTCACCTACTCTCTAAAGTGAACTTTGTGTGTGGACATCGCCTTTCCTGGTTCATGCTGCACCCCTAATGGTGGTTTAGAGGGAGCAGTGGAGGAAGGAGAGAAAAGTAGGTGACAGGGAGGTAGAGTGGGAGTTATGATGGGGGGTTGGTACTCAGCAGGGGGAAAATTCCTCTGCACTACTTCTCAGATCAGGATGTCATTAACCCTTCACTGGCCACCGAGATGCTTTATCTGCAGCAATAGGAAAGAGAGAGGGCTCCCATGGAAGATAAGAGGTGTGTGTGTGTGTGTGTGTGTGTGTGTGTGTGTGTGTGTGTGTGTTGATACATCTGTGACCGTCCTAGGTCTGAGCCATGTGGGCACCCGTCAGGGTTCCTTGCACTCCCAGAGCTGAAAGCGCAGGTCAGGGGTCAAAGGTTTGGAAGCTCCTGCAGGGAGGTCAGTCTCCCACATTGTCCAACAGTACAGCTATCAGATTCAAATCAGACTAAAGCTCAAGTATCTCAAAGTAATCCTGCATTTGAATCTTAACTCTGTGTATGAAATATGTTCAATCTTTGCATGACTGTGTTTCTTGTCTTTATCAAACACTTTCCCCTCCTGACACATATACAGGTGTCTGCAGTCATCATCACATCCTCTGATTCCTCTCCTGTGTTTGCAGAGGAGTTGCATGGTTAAGAGATCGAGGGCTGGGAACCTCTATGCATAATGAAAAAGGCTGCTTATCAAAAGTTAACTAGCTCCTTGCCCATTTACAGCCCCCGTCTGCTCTACTAACCCAGTCTGGAAAAAGGCGCTGAGGCATAGACAGTGTGTGTTGCAGATGAGGGTGGGGGTGGGGTTATGTCTCACACAGATATAAGGAGTGAAAATAGATGAAGGGACTTCAAATAGGACTGGAGCTGCAGCACATAAATATTTTTTTTAATCTATTAATCTGCAGACTCTGCTTTGATCACTGTTAAGTCTGGAGTCTACAGTATTAGTAGATCAATTTCCTCCTATCTTTAAAGACTTAATATGTGATTTATCACACTTAAATATAATATAAATCAAGTATATCCTCTGAAAATAACTCTGTGAGTCATGACTGTCTACAATGGGTGTAACACCCGAGTCCCACTGTCTGTGATGTTTTCAGAGTTTTCAGAGTCCTATCTTCACTTTGTTTACATCATCAGGACGGCCGGCTGACTCCTCCCCTCGTGTATAAAAGTTGTTTAATTGAGGGACTAGAGAAAAGAAGAATAACATACTGTACTCACTGATTAACTGTGTTTCTAGATCACGCTCATTTCAGGTAAATTTACATGCAGTGTGAAGATACGAGCATAATAAAGATCACTAGCATTAGCATGCTAACACAACAATGCAGCGCAAGTTGTTTTGGTTTCATGCTGGTGCTCAAGGGCAACATCTGCTGGATCAAAAAAATCACATATAAAGCCTTTAATAAGAAATGAGTCACTTTACAAAATAATAAATGTTAGTCCAGCTTCTCAGCTGTGAGAAGTTTCTGTTTGTTGTGTTATATAATGGCAAACTGAAAATCTTTGGGTATTAAATGTTTTCTACTAAATGCAAGGTTTAACAGAACCAAGGCAATTTCTAAATGTGACTTGTAGGGTCAGTCAGTGTATCTTTATATTTGAGGGGTAAGAACTATGAATTGATTTATTGATGAAAATACACAAAAAAAACTATAGGTAATTAAATCCAGAATTCTGTCAATTAATTTCTTAACTGCATCTGTGCTAAAAGCTATCACACGCTATTTTATAATCCATCAATTTACATGATTTAAGAAAGGTTTCTAGGTTAATTAGTGTTTGTGTGTGTGTGTGTGTGTGTGTGTGTGGTTGTATGTTTGTGTGTGTGTGCGTGTGAGGTAGACCCTCAAGGGTAGCATCCACCTGGTGTCACCTCTATTTCCTGTCTCTGCCGGACACAGCCATCTGGGCCCACGTCTGTTCAAGCAGCCTTCATCTCCCTCTCCATCTCCCTCACTCTCTCTATCCCTCAAACACACACACACACACACACAAACAAACCCTTCGCCGTAGGGATGCAAACCATGAGAGTATAATGTTCTATGCCATCTGTCTGAGGTGGTATGGATGGATATCAGACAAAACCACACGGACATATTTTACCATCGTTGGCCAGCATGAGAGACAGTATTAAGCTGAGATGTCCCTGTGTGTGTGTGTGTGTGTGTGTGTGTGTGTGTGTGTGTGTGTCGTTCAATCTTTCCAGTGTTTCCAAATGACCAGTGCATAACACCCTCCTTAATCAGCTTAACAGCCAGTCAGGGGATTTGACTAATCCACAACACAAGCATGGGAAGGAGCCTGCTGTGTGTGTGTGTGTGTGTGTGTCTGAGTGAGTGAGTGTGAGTGTGTGTGTGTGTGTCTGAGTGAGTGAGTGTGAGTGTGTGTGTGTGTGTGTGTGTGTGTGTGTGTGTCTGAGTGAGTGAGTGTGAGTGTGTGTGTGTGTGTGTGTGTGTGTGTGTGTCTGAGTGAGTGAGTGTGAGTGTGAGTGTTTCTGTGTGTGTGTGTGTGTGTGTGTGTGTGTGTCTGGACAAATGAGCGGTTCGTCTGACAGTGTGTGTGTGTGTGTGTAAATCAACCTCGACAATCTTAAACGTTGCTCGCCCTCTCTCGCCCTCTCTCTCTCTCTCTCTAAGCGTTACAATAATCATCCAGACGTTTGACTACTTTCAGGTTTTGACGGCGGGGCGTGGACTTCTTTCATGTGCAGACACATCGTCTGGTGAATAAAAAAGGTTCAATCCGTCTTTATTAGCAGGTTAACACTCGTCATAATTCCTGTGAATGTGTGACGTGTGTAATGAGTCCTTAACTTCCAGATTAAACTGTCATCAGCGTTCAATCACCTCTCGTCTCAGAAAGTCTGGTCAGCTCTGGTGATTCATGGAGACCTCGGCTGCCCCCCCCCTCGAGGGAAGTATCAGCTTTGAAGCCTAACACAGTGTGTAATAGCCTCCCTCTGCCAGTTCATAGCTGTGCATGACAGCCTCTGTCACACAGCACACACACACACAAAAACACCAGAGGGGAGAACGACACTTCATGTGAACGTGACGGGTACGTATGTGCTGACGCAGCAAACTCTTATCACTGCATTCCAAGACACACATCAGTGGCATGCTGGAAATGGCCGGAGGAGAAAAATGGTGGAGATGGCAGATAAAGTGCGAGCTGAGAGGCAGGAGCGGGCAGAGACACCAGGAGTTGAAGGCTGTATGTGCTGATGGCTGCCGATCCTTATCTGAGTGCTGGTGGGAGGCAGAGTAAAGAGCAAAGGGGGAAATATGTCCCATCAGACAAAAGGATGAGACCCAGAACAGCGGTCGATAACATGAGATATTATCACTGCATACACCTTGAAGTCACATCACAGCGTTGACCGTCGCCAGCTATACAGCTACTGCCTTCATCTGAGACAGAGAAGAGGACGAGAGAGAATTTAATCTGGAAGAGACCAAAGATAAAGGTGATGCAATGGAAGGAGTGCGAGGTATATGCAGATGTAGCACAGTTTAATTTACAGCCATGTGTGAGTACTTAGTAGTGTAACATCACAAACTACCTCATGCTCAGTTTGAACATATTACACTTGTTTATTTTGCACAGTTTAAATTTTCTATTTGCACTCTACTGCCTTCAAATTGCCTTATTTTTTGTATATTTTTGAGATTTGTATATATTATTATTGTTTTTCTTATTTTTTTTTTTTTATTTGGCTATGTTTAATTTTAATATTTTATTGTTGGCATTCATTGTGGACATGCAAAGAAAGAATGTCATTGTACAGGGAAACATGTTTCCTACTGTGCACATGACAATAAACATTTTGAATCTTGAATATTGAATGTAGCGCAGTTTAATTTACAGCCATGTGTGAGTATTTGTTTCATTGATCCTCAAATTTTGTCCTTTCTGCTATTTACTTGTTTTGTTGATCATCCCTAAAATGTATCACTAGAGCTTTCACACTTGCAGAAAAACTCCTGGAAAGCTGTGAAAGCAAACAGCAGAATTTTCATCCTGAGTTTCTCCTGCCAGCCCCCCTAAGTATATTTTCTGCATTAAGTCTGAGTGAGTTGATGTAAATATTCTCATTATAACACCATGTAGCGGACTCTGTTGCTAAGTCCACTACTTGCACTTAGTTTTTTTTTAACGTCATGTTTTGCTTCGGCAGAGCGGCCCGCCCCAAACTCCTGTCCCACAGGGATAGTCTCCTGCTGTGAGGTGAATAAGCTGTAGGTCATATTCAGAGAACAGTGTATGAGTCAGATAAGTAAAGCATAAGCCCCCCCCTCCCTCATCACTAATCATTTGAGTTAGAAAAAGCTGAATCAGGATCATCAGCCTTTGTAGTGAATGCAATCACAGACCCTCCCTCTCTCCGGTTTCCTGCATCACTTTGACCTCTCTCTCCAACCAGCTGCTCCATCGCAGGTATAAATCTTTCTGATGCCTAGCTAATGTGTATGTGGGCTTATATATGTGTGTGTTGGAAAGTGGCCTTGCTGTGTAATGACTCCTGCAGAGGCACGGCTCAGGGAGTCGAGATTGCCAGCAGTGACAGGCCGCGCAGTGAAATATGGCCGCCATTTCTACCAGGCGGGAATCTGTCACAACAAACCCTTTGCGGACATCAGGTCGAGCAGTGTAGGGAACAGTATGTGAGAACATCAAAGCCCCGCCCTACTAGCACTTCAATCCAGTGGAAAATATAGCAGTGTAGTAATATCAGTGAGGAAAGAGGAGCTTGTAGAGCAGTGGGACAGATTTCATAGCTACTATGTGTATCACTCACACACTTCATTCTCCCATGAACACATCACATTCAGCCAGCTATAGTTTCCACCACCACATTCCCACCCTCTCAAAGTTGTAACCAAACAAACATTTATCTGAGTGCTGCAAAGACATTTAGGGGGTAGGAGGAGAGAGAGAGAGAGAGAGAGAGAGAAAGTGGGCCAGGCTGCATGAAGAGGCACCCAGGGAGGAAGACAACTCAGCACCTCAGCACAACAAACCACCGCAGCAGAATAGTTGAACAGCACGAGAGCAGCACAAGGGACTTGGCTAAGAAAGAAAAAACACTATTTTTTTCTCCTCTTAACTCAGTTTTTTCCTGCAGCTTCGCTTGGTCTTTAACTGTTGTACATGTAGTTTATTTCATGATAACAGCACAACTCAGCCCTCTTGAGATCCACTAACAAGAGTGAACAAAGATTTTCTTGCCATCACTCTTCTTTTTTTTTTTTTTTCTTCAAAAGGATTGTATCCTAGAGCAGTGGTTCTCAACCGTTTTCCTTGGAGCCAGTCTATTGATGGACAAGGGCAGAAAGTAGAAAAAGTGTTTTAAATGACAACAGGCTGTAAAGAAATCCCAAGAAAACTGTCGAACTTGTGGTTTTTCAAAACTCCTACATACATTACTGCATCATTAGAAATATTTATATAAAGTTTCTTCTTTTACTTTATTTCACTGTTTTCAAGAAGGCATGTTGAGATGCAAAAAGTGTCAAGTGGGTTGAATTTTTCCAAAAAAGAGGTTTACAAAAGACAACTTTTTCAGATAAATTTACACTCATTTTGGGGGGGCGTCAGTGGTTAGTGTGCCCGCCCACTGCAAGACCTCAAATCAGGCCTCCTGGGTTCGATTCTGACCTGTGGCTCCTTTCCTGCATGTCTGTCCCAACTCTCTCTCTCTACCCAATTTCCGACTCTATCCACTGTTCTATCTCTCAATAAAAGCCCAAAAATAAACCTTTAAAAAAAGTAAACTCATTCCACTGCTTCAGTGTGTGTGTCATTTTGTAGGTGTGCTGCTGTTTCAGTAAAATCCTCCCTATAATTTTGAGATGCCACCACCGGATTCACCATCTTACAGTAATAGAGGGGGGGGGGGGGGGGGGGGGGGGTCTTGAGCTGTAAAGACTTTTCTACTCAGAGAGGGATCACAGTAATCCTCAGACAAAATTAATTACTTGAGAAAGTGTGGACGCCTAAAGGTGAAGTTATGACAGAAAGCGATGATCCACATGTCATGAAGGTTTTGTGTGACACTATGATGTAATAAGTCACCAGGTTCATTTTTAGATAAACACGGATGGTTGGTGTAAAAGTGGTCTAATGGAGGACTCTGGTCATTGTTCAGTTCATTACACTGCTTAGCTTAAGCCCACTCTCTATTCTAAGAGGTTTGGCCCTTTGATGAAGAGCTTCTACACAAAGTAGGGAAAAGAGCTTAAGACGGGTCAATTATTAGAAGAGTTAACATACAGACAGATTATAATAACCTGCATGCTGCTTCAACAGACCCATTATTAATTTGAATACTTGCTTTCTGTCATTTAATTTTACAGTTCAATAAACAACACACCTTCCTTAAAAACGTGACCATGACAAAATTGGGTTTCTAGTGTTAAAAGAAGAACATTGGTGCTGATGCAGCAGCTGTGTAAGTGCAGCAGGGCTTTGTATTAGAGCACCACAGTGTTTTCTAATTCCTCTAACAGGATGAGCAGCATCACTGAGACACTATTAAAATGTATGGGATTGTATCAGACACAGATTTAGTCCTCCACAGAGAAGCAAGAAGGGAAAAGAACAGGACAAAGTTCAGGGCAACAAAAAAAACAAGCAAGAGGGCCCTCATAAAGAGCAACTGTAAAACGCAAGTTAAAAGTGCAAAAGCACACAAAGCTGTTCTGAGTAAGAGATGCTTTGCTGGGCTATTTTTTGTATGGTTTGAATTTGTATCCTATGCAAATCATATCGTGCTTTTCAGAGCTTCCTGTAAAGTATGTACCAGTCTACTATGAATAAGTGACTGAGTTTTAGCAGACTAAACCAACCTCCCTTTCTGCCACAGGGTGAATAGGACTGAGTTCTCACTGCCATAATAAAGGGAAATAAAACTCTCTGTCTTTGTATAACTAAGCTTATAGCATTAAAGGCTGCATGACTGCAGTGCAGAAGACACAGGTAACACTGTGTAAGGAAATAGATTAAGAGCAAAAAGTCTGAAGGGGAAATGATTACAGCAACAGATACCGTTTGACTGAGAGACATCTCAAAGGAAGTGTTTTACACCACTGCTAAATGAGAAACGCTCACCTGAGGTCAGCTTGAGGACACGCTGACTTTATGAACACTGCACCTTTTGTGCTGCTCTAAACACACAAACACATACATGCTATTGTTTTTGCTTAGTCACAAATAACTGCCTGCGTAGCCACAAGCTCGTCCCTGTGGCTCAGATATCACCTTCTCATGGTTGGTAACAAGCATTTTCACAGTCTAATAATCACCAGAGCCAGCTAAGGACAGACTGTCAGCCTTACTTCTAGCTCAAAGTACAGACTAACGTAATGCAGCAACACTCTGCAGAGCAATTATTTTAACTTGCAGCACTGTGCCAATTCTGCCATTTACCTCCTTGGCTTGGACAGAGAAGAAATATGCTGCCATGATTGATTTCAAGATTAAAATACTGCCTTAAAAGGGAGAACAACCTGCTGAGTGAGAGCAGTGTTTTGGCATCTGATAAGCCTTAAAACTCATGATGGTATTATTCAAACTGGACTTCCTGGTTCATATTTCATCTTCCCTGCACCCACAGAAGACTTTTCAGCCTGTTTCATGCTGTGCTGTTGACGGTTTGACCAGTCAGGGGTCTCCAATACGACGTGCAGGGTCGTCAAGGGGGTACACAGACCGTGTTCGGAAATCCCACAACAAAAAATGCATGTTGAAAGCCTCTTCCCACTTCATTTTAGTCAAATACTCAAATGTCACAGTCCCAAACATTAAGTAATAGGACAGGCCTATCAGCTTCTGTCAAGTCTGTAAACGTCCAAACCGAATCACAGTAATGAAGCAGCAACCTTCTCCGACAAGTTGGGTCAGCCATGATGTGCGCTAGCTGAGCAAAAGTGAGCAGCTTAGTGCTATATCAAGTCTGTTTAGCCATATTTATGATGGACAACTAAGGTGGCCATATAAAGAAAAGGCAGAAAACTTCTTATTTCCATTCTTCACTTTTTGCCCGACATCCCTGCGATAACATGCAATAACTGAAAAGGCTGAACCACTTGACAAAAAGGCAAACTGCAGCAAGGTAGGCATTATTTCAAGAAGCACTCGTCCTAACAAAAGCACAAGAAGCTATTCACTGGCTGTGGTTGCATGGAGAAGGAAGACGTCATTCAGGAACCATAAAAGAAGGACTGAAATAATGTCCACTATTACTGATGTATGGAGAGGCTCTGTGCTTTCTGCAGATGCAATGTTGAAGCTGGACCGGGTTCTGAACAGGTGTTAATGGTGTGTTACGCTTAAGCTGTGTTACGCTTAATATGTGGGCCATAAAATGGGTATTCATTTTTTAATTTATGAATGGAGACAATGAGAATAAAGAATACGTTTAACAAAAAAAATATGGTAACCATGGTGATACTCCTTATATATCAGCTCTCATACTGTACATATAGTTGTTTTATTGGTGGGATTTTCCAGCGAAGAAATTGTGAAGGTGCTGACATTTTGCCCACCCAGACTAAAATGTTTCATCGTCTGTTAGAAAGACATTGTTATTGTTTGCTATTGTCATGTGTGTAAATCAGTTCTTTCAATATGAACTATTTTTTCACAATTTTTGACACTTAAATATAATATAAATCAAGTATATACTCTCAAAATAACTCTGTGAGTCATGACTGTCTACAATGGGTGTAACACCCGAGTCCCACTGTCTGTGATGTTTTCAGAGTCTTATCTTCACTTTGTTTACATCGCCTGGATGGCCGGCTGACTCCTCCCCTCGTGTATAAAAGTTGTTTAATTGAGGGACTAGAGAAAAGAAGAATAACATACTGTACTCACTGATTAACTGTGTTTCTAGATCACGATCATTTCAGGTAAATTTACATGCAGTGTGAAGATACGAGCAGAATAAAGATCGCTAGCATTAGCATGCTAACACAACAATGCAGCGCGAGTTGTTTTGGTTTCATGCTGGTGCTCAAGGGCGACATCTACTGGATCAAAAACTCACATATAAAGCCTTTAAGTGGAATCAAACGTATTGATTGACAGACATCTGCCGTAACCTAATTGGTTGACAATTTTGAATAGAAAGATAGAAGAGGGCAGTAGCCCAGTTTTAAATTGGTGGTGACAGAAAGCTGTAACTTTCTGTGATGTCTTCAGTTTCAGGAGCCCCAAAAAGAATGAATTTAAAGTAAAACAGGTCATTTTTTAAGGGCTATGATTGTAATGGATGTGTGTATGGTGCAGTAACTGTCTGATAACGATACCTCATTGATGGTGATATCAAAGTGACTTTAGGAACTGGACTTGGTATCAGAATAGCTCTACTCCCATCATCCCTTTGATTCACTTTGTGGTTAAGTCATTCTCTCTTGGTCTTCCTGCCCTTTGACACCGGGGGAGCCTGGTGTATCTTGAGACTTGGACACATGATGGAAAACAAAGCTATCTGCACCCAGGACTGGACGGCCCTGATACCAGGAGAACACTCCTCTCCAATCAGAGGAGGGGACTGAACACAGGGTCAGTGAATCTACACAGCCGTGTGTGTGTGTGTGTGTGTGTGTGTGTGTCATAGAAGAGACCGTGTCAGAATCAGGACAACACAATAGAGTGCTGCAGTGTGGGCGGCCACACCCTTTCCTCCCCTCCACGGCCTCCTCTGTGGCCCCTCAGAAGTAAAGATTTAAAAAGAAAAGAACAGAGGAGGAGGGAGTGGATGTACTGGTGGACCAGGAATGCCTCATATAACACAGTATGAGAGGAAGGAAAACATTTGGGTGGAAGAAAAATAGACACTAATGAATGCAAGAAAAAGGTGAGATGTTTGACAGTTTCTCAGCTTTAAGAGGGGGAACATGACGAGAGAAAGGAGATAGAGGAAGTGGGCAGAACTGAGTGTTTCGGGGGGGGGGGACAAGAAAAACAAAAAAGGGACATAAAAACAGTCTAACGGGAGACAGATAAATACCGAGGCAATCTGGAGGGAGGGAAAGGATTGCAGCGTGTGGAGTTCTGCAATGTGATGTGTTGCTGAATTATTGATGCTCGCTCAGCATTGAAGGGCGAGAAGAGGGAGCGCTTTCACACACGCCGCAATCTCTGCATGATAACCATAGCATCGCACACATACACGGTAGCTGTCGGGCTGTGGTAAATAAAATTAACAACAATCACACCCGGGCCCAGAGAGGCTCCAGCAGGAACGCCTGAGAGTGTCTGTGGCTGGTTGGGGAAGAGATGAGGTCAAAGATCATGGCAGACAAGAGGGACACATGTGGTCCACACCTGTTTGAAGCTCACCTCGGTATAGACTCAGACACTCAGATCACCTCATGTCTGACACAAGGTAGAGCAAGACAGTCGTTAGTTTGTAGTCTTTCTCAGGTTTGAAGGACTACAAAGAGTTCTCTCCTTTCTTTGCTTCATCCCCTGCCTGTGTTTTTCTCTCTCTCCCCCGCCTGGCTCTCTTTCTTATTTGCAGAGGAAACCTGTTTGATGTAGCAGAGTCCTGCTGTTCTGACTCTTCAGCGCCCAGATTTCATGCACACACTCTTCTCTCTCCCTTGTTTTCTTTCTTTTCTCCGTTTTCACCCAAAAAAAAAACATTACCCAGATCCCCCCCCCCCTCCCTCCCTCCCTCCCCCTTCTACTGGGTAGAAATCAGACATTCCCATTGTACCAAAGACAACACAATAATTCATGGATTCAAAATGGCTTCTGTTCAGTAAAAAGCTGTGCTGAAGCCAGCTGTGCTGTGTGCATATGGACGGTGTAGAATGTAAAGTATGATGGCGATGTGTTTCACTCGGTGGACAGTGGCCATCATTGTCGTCCTCGGTGAAAGCAGGACACAATGGAGAGGGATACAGCCAGGGACCTGACTCACACATACTGTAAGCCTTCCTGGTTATTATGGGTAACAAAAGAGACTGAAAACAATGGGCATTAAATGTCGCTGTGCTGTATGGGGACACAATAGCAGCTTTAATACGAGGCTGTTGTGCCAAAAATGTTGCTTGAATGTTTGTTTTTCTTAGTTTTACTGGAACTCGGTGCAACTTCTGCTCCTCTTTGCCCATCAACTCTGCATCAAACAAGACTTTCAACAAGCACATAATCTGGTCAAAGATGCTCTGACCATGCAGATGAGAGTACAACCAAGAGGAAATCATGGATTCTGTGTTAGATAGAGGTAGATGAACCATACATATATCAGTGCTGTTTATTCTTTACCATTAACACACATCGTATGTGCATTCTACCATTGTAAGTAGTTTCCATGGTTACTTGTGGAATCTGCCTTTCCCCTGAAATTGACCAATCCCAAGTCGTGCCCCACTTAGTTACTGTTGCTAGGTCAGACATGCTTGTCAAAAAAAGGGACATGGCATGCCTGCTCCGGTTAGCCGGGTGATGTTGCCAGCACTGTCATGAGTCCCCGCTGCCAGCTCTTGAAGATATATTTTCTGAGCTTCAAAATGCTGCAGTATAGCACAGTAACACAGAACTAACATTACCAATGTTTCTTTGTTTGTTGGTAATAGAATAAAACAAAATCTATTTACACACTCAGGGTAACAACTGACCGGACCCCCCCCCCCCCCCCTCGCAAAATCAATTAATCATCTTGCATCCAGCTAGCGAAGTATAAAGAAGAGAGTCAAGTAAACAGAGGTGTTGCTGAATGCCAAGATTGCTTAACTTTAATTGCACTGAGGAAAAAAATTGTAATATAATAAATAGCAATCCTTCTAAAGGGTTAATTACATATTCACTCAGAGATAATGGAAACCAAGGGAAAAGGCCAGTGCAGGTATGCCTTTCTCCTTTATCATAATATTTGATTGGATCTGTATTATTAAGAGTATAAACTTACTGAAGCCACATAGTATTTGTATATAATATTCATTGCTAATCAACGTCCAATAGTTCTTTTTCTTTTAGAATCAAGGAAAAATAATTAAAAGAACCATTTCATGTCCAAACACGAGACGTACATCAAAAGTTAGACATTTTTTCTTGTTATCTTCTTTCATTATCTGTTGATCATTTTGGTTAAAAAATGTCTGAAGTTGAAGGACATGTTGCATTTCTTTTTACTTATAATGGGCCTTTTTAGGTTTTAAACTGTTGTTATGACAAAAGAAACTATTTTGAGTTGTCTCTCAGAAATTGTAATTTGGGATTATTTTTTTTGTTGTTGCGATTTTGCCCAATTATATAGTGGGAATAACTGGCATCATATTTCAACACAGAAAGTAGCTGTCAGTTGCAGCCCTTGGACTTACAAGTGATTCCTGAGACATTCATTACATTCATCCAACAGTGGGAATCCACCACTCCAGACTCCACATTCCTCTGAGGGAATACCATAAGCGCATGACAAGAGCCCCACTCACACTCAGCCACTTAGCCTGCTGCCTCCCACTGCAACCTTTACACAGAGAGAATGCCTGTGTGTGAGCGTATGTGTCATGGACAGCAACCTTTAACACGCAACACTGCCATCAGACAAGGAGGAAGCACAGAGAGAGTCCGGAGGAGAGGCGAGATTTGGGGGAAAAAGTTAGTGATGGGGGGCACTAGAACTTCCTTGTGTCGGGCTGCATATATGTAATAAAGTGATTGATGGGAAGGTTTGTTGTGCTTAAGGGCATCCCCCTTCTTTACCCTCTTTTCTTTGACAACTTCTCCATCACCTGAATAACCCGGACCAGAATGCCTCTATGCTTTCTTCCAAGAAAGCCACCTGATCTCCACAAGGCAGGAGGTCGGCTTCTAAACAAAGTGACTTGACAGAGTGAGGCACGCTGTGTATAATCTGCAGAGAAAAGGGCCCATCAGCTCCACAACAACCCCTGTCCTGCATGGGCCACTGCACAACAGGAATGCATATGTGTGTGTGCATGTATAAGGAGGGATGTTCCCCATTTCCACTCTGTTTGAAGCACATGGACTGAGTCGGAATGTGGTAGAGGGGGGAGTGGAGCACCAGAGGGAGGGTGAGGGGAGAGGCGGAGGCAGTAATCTGAGAGGGGTATCCCACGGAGCAGAGCAGCACATGGTCTACTCTCTACTGTGGGCCTAGAGCACAGAGAGAGAGAGAGAGAGAGAGAGAGAGACACACTCTCTGACAGACAAGATTTCCCTGACAATCAAGGGCATGAATAGAGGAATGGAGTGCCTAGAAGAAGTTGCACAATCAAAATGTACTTGCAAACAAAAGCATATGGAGTGCCAATGCACTAACTGGAACAAGACAAAATATCCAATCTATCACTGAAGTTACTAGACGCGCCCTTCACGAGCTAGAACTTATCTAAAATAATTTTCTTTACGGAGAGGTTAAACCTCAACTCCATATGTTGCATGATGTGCATATACAAAGGTGTTATTCAAAAAATGTGCTCAACTCCTCAACCTCTCAAGTCCCCCTTACAAAGCACCTTCTCTCCCTCCCCTTCTCTCTATCACTTCTTTCTCTTCCTGTATCCCTTCTTAGGTATTTCATATAGTTTTGTAGTTTTGCTGGTCGTAGTCTGATGTGTGTCTATTGATGTCTTAGTATTTTGCTGTCTCTATTTGTTTTATTTTATTTTTTACTGTATTTTGGAGTTGTTGTCCTGACCTTGTCTGTTTGTGCCTCATTTGTTATGTATATATCACCATTTTGTCACTCTATTGCACCTAATTAAAAAAAAAAAATGTCAGCTCACATGACTAATATTTGGTGTCAGTGATGATAGAGTGATGCAGGATGATGACAAATTAAGTTTTCTATAAATATCGCCTTGTGTTTTCTGCCTTAAATAAAATACTCACAACATTAACCACTCACAGCATATACTGTATATCCACCTATTGCTCTTTGATGGGCTTATTGCAAACACTGTTTGATTATTGTGTTGGCTTAACCAAGGAAATGACATGTTATTGTATCATCATGGTTTGTGAGTGTGCTTGTCAAAATGTGAAACAGTGTAATCTCTAGTGCTGAAGGCACGAGGCTCGTTACTGTGATAGGATCTCAATACGATCCATAATGTCAGCTCCTTTAAACCTGCCTGCATCAACCACCACCAGAAATACAGCAGCATGGCATCAACCTGGCCGAGTCACTTGAAATACCCTTTGCAGGCAGCAGTGGAATTGTTGCATTAATGTCTTTGACTTTGGGCAGTTTGAGATTAGCTGATTTGGGGGGGAAAAAACCCTTTCCAACAAATAAATCCCTGAGAAACTCTTCACTTTCTCCCATAGATGTATTAAGCTGTTAGGCACTACGGAAACATACTAGAAAATATTAGGACAGCCTGCTCCTGTCTTCATGAGTTGCTTGTTCACATGTGTCTGAAACTGCAGAAACACAAAACTGCAGGTGAAGCACTATAATGACAGTTTTTGCCTTTATCTTCTTTATTATCTTTTATATTATCAATGCTACATGTATTTTGATGTATTCAATATTACTGAACGAGTAGAAAAGTCAAGAAGTGAGAGGTTCAAACATCCACTCACCCAGAGTTAGTGAGGAAATGTAACCACAGGGCTGGCAGGAAGAAGTCTGTGTAGAGGTGGGTTGACTATTTTGTTGTTTGCAGCTAACCAAAAAAAAAATTCAGAACATTTTTTGGGAATTTAGTGCAAGTGTGAAAGGAAATGCACGTACAAATGGACAACCATTTTGCGAAATGTAAAAAAAAAAAAGGGGGGGCCATCATTTTTCTGTTACGTATAAAAACATGGGCCACAAAGGATGTCCACTCTAGCCGTGTGTTGATTTAACACATCTCTTGTACAATATCCAAAAAGTTAGCCTCTAAAGTTAGTTTGAGATATGAATCAAATCTTTATTTTACATTACTTTGAATTACAATAATCATTCACTTGCAAATTATTGCATGTGATTGTCTTCAGTATAAACTGATCGTTGAGCAGATAAAATGCATCTTACATAACAAAGATCTGAAGACTTTCTATACCTTGTTTTTTGCACATGACAGGTTCAGAGACTCTGACAGTTCAGATTCCACAGCCTGAGGACATGCTTAAACATGCATAAGTGAGGAGCCAATCAGCATGTTCTTTCACACACATACACATACACATACATACACACACACACACACACACACACACACACTAATACACACACTCACTTGCTGTGTTGCCCCCTGGCCACACTCAGCAAGAGGTAGAACAATTAGAGAAAGAGTTTGGTAACAGACGTCTGCAAAACACCAGTGAGATAAATATCCGGCCTTAGGTATGTGCTGCTGCTAAACACCTGAATTAGAGTTTGCTTCAGGTAAACAACATTTTCAGGGGAAGTTAATCCACGCCCTGCAAGGTCCCAGCACTGACATGTCAGTCCAACAGACACAATGCATGTATGCACTCAAAAGTGTAGCCAATCACACATACTCACACTACCACACCCAGAGCCTGGACATGAGTAAAGCACGTCCTCTAAAAGTGTGTTTGCACCTCACGTTTGACCACATGCACAAGAAACTGCTGTCACCTCCTGTTGCCTCTGTATATCTCTACACGCATTTCCTTAACAAATTACACAAAATTGAAAGTACAAGTAAAGTTAGGTGTCAGTTTCAGTTCCGTCTGTTTTTATGTCAGTTTCCTCCCCTTGCTTACATAGAAAGCACAGTAAGATACTGTATATAAAAGGTATATACATTTTTAAATGAATGAACAAAATAAAAAGGGTCATTATATTAATCCTTGGGCTTTGTTTGCTGTTTCTCTCTGGCTGCTTTGGCTCCTACTAAAAGAATTTCAGTTTTATCCTTGTTAAGTTTTCAATGGTTCTTGCTCTCTGACCATTCATGTCAGAGAGGCAGGCAATAAGAGATTGAAGTGCATTGGGGTTATCAGAGGAGACAGAAACAATAGAGTATCATCGGCATATGAGTGCTAATTGAGAATGTGATGTGTTGTGATATTTCCAAGTGGAAGCATATATAGTGAAAATAAAATAGGTCCAAGAATGCTTCCTTGAGGAATTCCATCATTAAAACCTTGAGTCTGACACAAGCACAGAGGCTGAGCTAAAACTGTTGAACAGATAGGATAATAATATGCAATAGTCTATATGCGCTTTGTGATGCGTCTGGAGGTACATCTGAGCGTCACAGTAAAAAGTTTTAAAGTGATATTGTCATCTTACTGAAACCAAACATACAACAGGCTATCAAGACACATTAGTCTCCCCGGGGCATTGATAAAGAGAGAGAGAAAGAGAGTAGTGATATGGATCTAGTTACAGAGGCTTTACACGGTTGAGACCGGATCGGCTGAGCCAGCAGGGAAGAACAGCGCTGTGTGTGCACATCTAAACGTGTGTGTATGTGGAGCTCCCGTTTTTCTGTACTCTCTCGTACTTCCACAACACTGTAACACAATGTGAATTCACAGACGGGGCCACCAATATTACTCTGTTGTGGAATCAATATGAATGTCTTAAGGCGTAATGACGGTGGAGCTTTGTTACAGTTCTGTTGCAGAAGTGCATAATGAAAAGGGCTTCTGTGTCATATAAGAGGTGTGACTACTAGCCTTTCAAGCTTTTGATCTTCCTGACTAAAGCTTGGTTTATATTTTGCCGTCGAAAAAGTAATGCTGTTGTGAGCACGTTATTGTGCCTGCGTAGCTCTGCAATACTCCAGTTCTGCCACATTCTGTACTTGTTTGTGTACAGGAAGCCATGGGGACTTAAACTGAGTATATTAGATTAGATTTGGGGCTAATAGATATTTAGCAACACTTGATTATACATGCTAGTACCGTCCTTCCTTCTGCGTCTTTTGGACGTGTAGTTAATTTTGTTTTGTATAAATCAGGCTAAACTTTTCACATATTCCCTTGTTTGCACACAACAGGGGACTCCAGTCAGTAGTGGATGAGCGACTGGAACTGGAAGAAGTTTGATCTCTATTTCTACTTCCTGATGCTTCTTATTAGCGAACAGTGACCTCGATGTAACCTCCAGCTGAGGTCGACATGTTAGCAGTACACACAAGCTAACACAGGACACCAGACAGAGCCGGCATGCTGTTAAAGGGATGTGTGTGGTTGTGCATCTGCTTTTGAGTGTGAAGTAAGGGGGCCTGAGGCGGGAAAGACGGGCCGACTCTTCTTTTTTTGTAGGATCAGAGAAAGAGGATGCTCCCTTTTAACTCTCTAGCTTCCTACCAACAAAGGAATGTGTCCATCACAAACTGTGTGTATGGGATGGCTTTGGGAAAGTAAACTACTGTATTCCCATTTCCCACACTTAAAGTTGGTTTAAAGTATAGCCTGGATTCTGCACTTTTAAAAAGCCTCTCAAAGCCTGCATATGTGCTGCAAAAAAAGGGGGGGGGTGGGTGGGGTGGAGAAGCTTTAATGCTGGAAGAACTAAAACAGAAACTGGTGCATCCACATGGCAACCAGGGGGAAGAACATCATGTCCTCACATACATTCATGCAAGAGAGAAGGGAGAAGTAAGCGAGGTGTGTGTGTGTGTGTGTGTGTGTGCTAGTGTTGCAGATTCAGCTGAGAAGAGGTGATGAATGGCTTCATTAAAACAGCATTAGCTGAGGTGTGAACCACCAATGTCGAGTGAGTGCAACTGTGGAGTGATTGTCTGCTCACAACAGACAACACTGAAATGTCTCCCTTTGATAGCTGCACATCCCACCCACAAATCTCTGCACTCACTAAAGTTGCTGCATCTCATTCACAGCATTTGAAGTCAACGCAAGTTCAAAACGCATTTCATAAATATCAAGCTTAAAACATCAATGACGAGACAATTTATTTTCAAGAAAAAAACAGCTACGATTCAGAATTTCTTTTAATCAGAGCCGCATCGCCCCTTCATTTTACACGGAGCACACCAGCCGACAGCCTAAAGGGAGGTGAGGAAACAGCAGTGACACCATGGAAAAAGCTGGAAAAAAAGAAGGAATAAAGGCGGCAGAGGAGGAAGGAAAGTAAACAAGGAGAACAAGAGAAAGAAAAAGGAGACGAGGGGAGGGGGAAAAGAATCTGAAAAGAAAAAAGGTCTGAAGGTTCGAAATGGAATCCAAGTGTGTGAGAGTGAGTGTGTATGTACTTGTAACCTGATTAGCCAGACCCTACAGGGGAGACAAATCTACATTATTCTTCCTCATTTTCCCTCATGCTCCTCACAAACCCAGAAAAATGGGGGCAATTCAGTAACCCTAGCAACCAAGTCTGCCTACGTGCAGCAGGAAGCTGATGATGGAGGGGGGAAGGAGAGAGGAAGATGGGGAGAGAAAAAAGGATAACACAAGTGCATACTGTACTCACACACATAGTGAAAGGAGCAGATGGATCTTAGAGTGCATTAAAAGTGGGTTTTAGTCCCTCTTTAATACCCTTTTAAAATTAATTATGCTTCCTTTTTGCACATTTACCAGATTTCTTTTCCTTGGTCTTCATTTTTTTCCCCCTCCTGCTCTCTGGCCACGTATGAGGGCTGTTCAAACACAACCTGTTTCCTCTGGCCTCCCTCGGGAGCATTATCCAACCTTTCTACTGTTGTGGTTTCTCTCCTTCCCTCCTTTCTTCCTCCCTCCTATTTATTTACAGCTGGACGTCTATCCTCCTATTGATTGTTTTACAGAGGATATGAGTGGGCTTTGTCTCTGCCCATGCTCGAGCTTTATATAGATCCCTCTGTTCTTAACCATCTCTCTCACACACACACACGCACAAACATCCTCTCAGATAGTTATAAGCCAGTGTCCAGTGTAGAAGTTCACGCCTGTAGGGAAAAATATGTCTAACACATGCTGAAATCCTAACGTGATGGTTGTTGGTTTGAGTGGCCAAAGGAGGCGTGTTGAAAAAAATGTGCGTGTCACATTTCATTCTGAATGACAAACATCATCAGGAGAGAGAGGGAGACAGAAGAGAGAGAGAAAAGGCAAAAAAAAAGGCAATAGTGCAGTTTTCACAGTGGTCTGATTATTCATTGACTGCAAGCTGACCAACAAAAACATTTTTAAAATGAGAAGTGGTTTGACAGTGTGTGTGTGAGGTTTTGCTTTCTACATTTTATACACTCTCACTGGTTGCTCTGCAGTTTATTGTTTGTCACATAAAAAAAGTGAAATTTAAATGAGGCTCCCTGCCAGGGGTCAAGGGCTCTCTATCAACTCTTGGTTCCTTCCACACACACACACACACACACACACACACACACACACACACACACACACACACACACACACACACACACACACACACACACACACACACACACACACACACACACACACACACACACACACACACACACACACACACACACACACACACACACACACACACACACACACACACACACACACACACACACACACACACACACACACACACACACACACACACACACACACACACACACACACACACACACACACACACACACACACACACACACACACACACACACACACACACACACACACACACACACACACACACACACACACACGCTTTAGATCTGAAACTATTAGAAAAAATTGTCACTTTGACATTTTGCAATTGGTTGAGAAGGTTAGTACATGAAGATGGTGAATAGAACTGAAACTATGATGTGAAAAGTGTGTAACAAAAGGGGAACCATGCCTTTAATATCTCTTGTTACTTGATTTGGGTTTTTTTATTGTGTGTTTTGAATTACTGATTTTTGCCATTAGCTTAATTTTGAACCCAAAGTGCACCAAAAAAGGGCAGCCCAACGATTGGGCAAAGCAAGTCAAGTTCACATTGGTGTACCTACACACACACACACATATCTTTTTTACAGCAGCAACACCTGAAAAGAGGGAGGAAAGATTCCTACCAATCCCAACATGCCTCTGTGCTGAGGGCCTGGGGGCGGCAACCTCCAACGTGTTGAGATAAGCCAACCAGTGAAGTAGGAACATCTGTTGCCCAATCAGGGCATCTGAAACATCTGGCAGCAATGAGAGCAGTCATCTTGCAGCTGAACTCTGACCTTATCCACGTTGGTTAACTGACTGCCTTCTTCTTCTTCTTCTTCTAGTGTTATTTCTCATCACCCTTCAGCCCTCTTTATGTATCCCTCTGATGAGCAGTGTGTTTTCTTAAATCTGATACAATGCTTGTTGTTGCACATCTCAACCTGCTCATCTGCAGGTTCATGGTGATAGCAAACATTCCTTTTTATAATCTCTCAGCCATCGACTGTGTCCAGACTGTAGGAGGAGGGTTGGCATTCATCTCAATCCAAATCAAATAACTCATGGACTGACTGGAAAGCAGTGCCTCTTGAAATGTGTGTGTGTGTTTGCTGACGATATTGGTAAATCTAACACAGTGTGTTTTCTCTCCAGCAGCACTGTAGTAAAATTGTCATATTCAATTTCGGAGAATGAGGAAACATATATATAGGTAGAAGGGGATCAGAAAAACAATAACTGTGTTCAGCCAAGTTGTGTGTAATGCTGACACAGCAGAAGGCGACTGCTACCGTGCACAGACAAACCAAAGGGACAGCGGGATCCAGATATGGAATATCATATATGGAAGGATTTTCACTCTCTACCCCACAGTATGGCTCTGGTTCCTTTCTATTCAGAGAGGCAAAGTGCTGACTGCAACGCTAAAAATCCTCACACACCAAGCACAGTGTGAGTGTGTGTGTGTGTGTGTATGATGTGACAAGCAGTTGACTCCTTTGCTCAGAAACGCCAAAGCCATGGGCCCCAAACAGAAAGCATTACACACTCCCTACAATCTGTGTGTGTGTGTGTGTGTGTGTGTGTGTGTGTGTGTGTGTGTGTGTGTGTGTGTGTGTGTTGAGCCTGACTCCTGAACCTCAGCCTCACACAAACATCCTTCCTGCCTGATTATTTTCAGCTCCATCTGCATTTTAATTCCACCTCACAATACACACACACAAACACACACGGCCAGTCCTGCCAAAACAAAAATTAGCAGACAAATAATCAATTGTTTTTTTGCAGCTCTACATGTTGCCAACACATTCTAATCTAGACAGCAAAACATGTGTGTGTTGTTGTACACAGTAACCCCATACTGCTCAGAGTGGTTTGATTTACTTGTGGTCAGTGAATGCACCACTGGCCTCAGTCGATACAGACCCTGCCCCTAATTGACAAGGCGTTGTTAAAGGCTCAAACACCGAGCATTCAAACAAGCTATACCGCCAATTGATTAACTTAAAGACGTTTTAGCAGATGCTTCCACCCACATGTGATGTTTGCTGTTGTGAGGGTAGCTGCTGTGAGGATTATGCTACATTCATCTTTTCTTTATTTTCCTCCTGCCTTCAACCAATTGGGAGATTTTAAATAAATGAAACAGAATCTAGGTGTCACGTGTCAGAGGATCCCTCTGTAACACCCCTGCTCCCCCCCGATCAAACATACATCAATCAAATACAACACACCTTAAAAAACACACACAGACATGAACCCATCCTCCTGATTGCCAACTCACCACCTTTTCTATTGTGTGCAAGCGAGAGCAGCCATTTATCCTAAATCTTGTACACAGACAAGCTACATTTACGTAGGCAGGCAGACACATCGTTTCAGTCTATGCCCAAAGGCAGACACTCATCAGCTCTCCTTGTGAAGACAGATCAACATCATATCTGCAAAGCTTTCTGCATTCATATAACAGTGTGGAAAATGTTAAATTGTCTTAGGAGATACAGTAAAAACCTGCAGATCATTCTGCAAGCATTTAGTGACTCGATGTTATTCAACACATCATCAGAGTGGATTGGAATAACTGATACCTCTGTAAAAAACTGGAATCAATATGTTCTATCAGTAGCTGCAGTGGTAGCTACTTCCTAGAAAGTCCAGATGCTGAATCTCTGAGCCAAAATGTACTTGAAAAATTAAACATCTGTCAAAAGAATTAAAGACTCAGCGCTGCCTAATTTTCCACTAAAAACGCTTCCCCTCGCCTGAATTAAGGCTTTCTATTTAAATATTATGTCATCCTTCTCAGACGGAGGGACTGTGATAGCTGCTGGATGTGCGTTGACTGGATAAATCCAACAGTGCCTGTAATACTGACTCAAAGCTCAGAGCCATTCAAAGTCCTTAAAGCAGCTTTCTGAAAATGGTGCTCGCTGAACTACGAGTGGTAGGTGATAAGCTCATTCCTTGACTGAATCTCAGGGCTGCTGCGTATAACCATTCACATCTGTGCTAGAACATTCCTATCCTGCTTTGAATGCGTCTCACTCACTTTTTTGTCTTTCTTTCTCTCTGCCTCTATCTTTATCATACACACACATACACTGTCAAACACACACTCTCTCACACACACACACACACACCCTTTTTGAGCAGAAGGAACATTCCTGCTTGCATCAGCCAGAATCCCATATTAGAGTATCAGCAGCACTCTGGCTGTGTGAAATAACACACACTGAGACAGATGTATGTGTGTATGAATAACACTGCATGGGAATGCATATAAACAGGATTTCAATGTAGAACAATAGGTGCAACTGAACTGCTACACCCGCTTCATGAGTGGCCAAACAAAATGCAAATGTGTGGTTAATATGCCAGAGGAGGGTCTTCAATATTGTAAGAATTAATTCACTCAAGTGCTTGCCTTACTTTTGAAGCCTGAGTCTGTGTGGATATGTGCATAAGTATCATCGTAGCATCGTCCTCGACTGCTGCAGAGATTTCTGACTTGAAGCCATGAGAGGATTTACATTTATTTCGCCCATGATGCTGCAGCGTGGAAGTTTTTCTCTGATGCCCGATTAGAGCAGAGACTCGTAGGTTTGATTCGTCAGCTTGATGGTGCTGGTGCATTGTAATTTGAATAAGGGTTTTTAAGAAAAAAGACACACATGTTAGCAAATTCAGGGTGCAGAAATGTGATGTGCAGGTGATCATGTGTTGCTGCTCGATACCCTCCATTAGAGAATCTGTAACAGCAGTGCACGGGGTAATGACAGACTGTCTATGTCTCTCAGGGAAGACAGACTGTTGGGAATGTCACAACACACACACACACACACACACACACACACACACACACACACACACACACACACACACACACACACACACACACACACACACACACACACACACACACACACACACACACACACACACACACACACACACACACACACACACACACACACACACACACACACACACACACACACACACACACACACACACACACACACACACACACACACACACACACACACACACACACACACACACACACACACACACACACACACACACACACACACACACACACACACACACACACACACACACACACACACACACACACACACACACACACACACCTGGTGATTTCAGATCAGGACAAGTATGGAAGGTATGTGGGGGAAAAAAAACATGGACACAGAGTGTGAGGAAAAAGAAGAGAGAGCTGAACACAGCTGTTCACCGGGGAGCAGTGAGGTAACTGACAGGAGGAAATCGATGGACAAACATTAAGTCCACAAGCTGACAAACACAGCAGACAGTCCTCACAATGCAGCACGGACATAAAGCCTTCACACAGGCTGCCGAGCAGAAACAGACGCTCTAATGGGACAGGGGAAACCACAACGCTGATAATGTCACTGTGGTGAAAGCTGAAGGAGTAAGCAGAGAGGTTGATAAACGAGAAAAGTGACAAATAAGGGGTAGTGAACATGTGCAGACAAGTGGTGAATTAACAGGAAAACTGGGATGAGGTGATGAAATGAAAAGTGTACATGAAGTCTGCATGGTAAGCTGAAAACTTGCACTGTGCAATAACATATACTCTGATACATGTGCATCAGTATGTGCATTTAAACCAGAACACACATTTATATTCTTTTTTTTAAACGTATGGTCTTTGTCAACCACATGTCCTCACTCTTCTCTTCAGCTTACCAAGACTGCATTTGTTTTGAAAGCATGGCCCTTGTACAAAGGGCTCCATGTGATAGGTCAAATGTTAGCATGCTGATGCACATGTATCGTTTTTTGGTATCACTATAATATGAGATTTATTGTGCAGCAGCCCTATTTAAAAGCTTCCATAAAGAATACAAAGCACAGCTTGGTTCAATACGTTTCTGACCCCCACTCATAAAGCAAGGCATTCACTGTCATCTTCAATCAATGCCAGTTGTTCAGGCGATTGGATTGGTGGTTCCAGATGAAATCAAAACAAACATAATCGTTTTTTTTAAATGTAATTTGTCACATAAGTTTGTGGACAACAGAAATTTCCGTTTACGAACTAAGTTTTGCTTTAGGGTTACACTCAACTCATTCCTGTGAATTGCTGATCTGCAGGAGCCTATAGATGACCAGGACTCAGGAGGGTGGTCATTTTGTAGATAAACCTATAGGGTAAGAGGATGGGTGTTTTTACATGGACATGAGAGGCTTGTGTGATGAGGAAGCCTGTTTTATCTGAGGGTCTCACACTGCAGCAGCAGCAGTTGGTGAGGAAGGCAATATCCTGTCCTGCACTTTGCACATCCCTACCCCTTCCTGCCACCTCTGTGTTTCTCTACTCCCCAAAACTAGATATGACTAACCTTCACCTATAAATCTGATGAGCAGTCCCTGTCGTTCTGATGACACCAGCCACATACATGCTGAGCGCACACACACACACACACACACACACACACACACACACACACACACACACACACACACACACACACACACACACACACACACACACACACACACACACACACACACACACACACACACACACACACACACACACACACACACACACACACACACACACACACACACACACACACACACACACACACACACACACACACACACACACACACACACACACACACACACACACACGCCAATGAGCTGTGATCGATAGACAAGCTTCTGCACAAATTGCTCACTTAATTTGCAATCTGCGTTAAAGCAACGCACACAGAGAATGGCACACACACGTATGTGCAGCTTTTCTCTCAGTGCACCCCAGCAGCTATAGCAGCACAGACACGCATGAGACAGAGGAGAAGAGAAAACGCCCTGCCTTGTTCCATGTCGAAAACCCCAGCCCTGTGGGTAGTCTACAACACACACAGTCACTCACACACACACCACCTTAATGTTAGCGTTTCTTAAGAGAGCATGTGGAGGTCACATCAGGGCTAAATACCGATTTGGTATCGCCTTTATTTTCTGTCTTTATTCCAAATCTGTGTGAGGCGTTCTGGCGAACGGTCACAGGCGTAAAGCCACGCTGATCATGAGGTTCCATTTATATGATTGCAATTATTGATTTGATGTATTCAGGCTACATAATGACAATAACCTTACATAAATGACAGAGGGGAAATACAAATGCAACGCCTCATTGGGAGAGGTGAGGGCACATTAAAAACCCTGCAATCAGCAAAGTCAAGGAAAACACACAATGTGGTCAAACACAACCACAAAATCCATAGCCTAATCATCGAGTGTGCGCTTTGTAGAGACAAGTGAGAGAAGCTTTTTTGAAAGTTTTACCTTTAACTTGAGTTTCATATTCGGCCACTATCTCCTTGTCCTTTCGGAATTTCGCTGGAGACGTCATGGCTGAGTTTTGGAGATCAAATCACTTTGCCCTGGTTAGCGCAGTCAGTTTTTGTCTCAATCAATCAAAAAGTCAGACGAAGAAGAAGGAAGGAAGAAATGCCACCCTGGGACAGGATTTGGAAAATATTGAAGAAAGGCCAGATGAGAGAGTGCAGCTTTTCCTCAGTGTGCCCTCGGCTCTGTATTGTGTCCCTGCCTCTGTTCACTCCGGGCGCATTGTGAGTTTGGCGCTGCTGCTGCTGTGTGTGTTTCCCATCCGCCGCCGCGCCTCACCGCCTCCTCAAAACCGGTTATGGAGCAAACAACTTCAAGTGGAAGCAGAATCATTCCCCCCTTTCAAAACACAAACGCGGAAATCTTGTCAGTAAAGCACAGCTAAAAAACAAACTTTTTTTTTCAGGATATGTTGCCCTGGGCTTGGCTGGCTGGCCGGGGTCTTCGCTGTTGCCTGTCCAAATTAAACTGCTCTCCTCCTCTTCACCCCTGAAGTGAGGGAGAGGAGGAACCAAGGGGAGATGGAGGGGCTGGCTGGATTTGCCCCCAGTGCGCAGGACCGGCATGGATACACACATGGTTAGCATTCGTCTGGGTTCAGAAGCAACATTTACAGAAAACGTTATCAAGCTTTGTTGGATTATGTTGTTTTACAGTTTCTTTTTTTAATGGCAGGAAAAACTAAAGCAAATGTTAAAGTAGCCTGGACCTATATCCTTACATTAGAGTCAGTCGACATGAAACAATGTGATTTATGCCGTAGTTCTAGAAAGCAACTGTGACGGTCAGCAGACCTACTCACTGATAATGTTGTTTGACACAATTTGTACGACCCTCCTCTCATACCTCTCTGACATAAAACAATTCAACTTAACATGTAGGCTAAAGCTAAACCTCTCTAGAAAGGGTCGACCCTCCTCTTTAATAAAATAATTACAGTTTTTCACACTGACTTCAACACAGCCCCGCCCTAATTTTCCCATCCCACTATTGGTCGAATGGATTTTGAAAGACCCTTTATCCCACCAATCGGTTTAAAGGATCTTTGTATTGAGGCGTTTCCGGCTCTCATTTTTATCCAATTAAATTCAGACGTAGTAGCGGGCGGTGGCCAATGGCAACGGTTACTATGGCGCGTATCCAATCAGAGTCCGCTGTATGGTCTTTTAAAGATAGTTTCAGGAAGTACCGTTAGACACCAGGAAGTTGTAAACAAAGCTGACAGCTATTTAGTTAGCTGTTAAGTTACATCTGAATGGATGCTGAGCCAGTCGTGTAAAAGGGGCTAGTTTGTCATAGGAGCCGTGTAATTCTTCCTGATACAACTTGGCTTTTCTTTCATATAAAAAACGCTTCGCGGAAACATATATTTGTTGAAGAGCTCCTGTTAGCTGTCTTCCGTTAGGAGAAGGCTAACGTCTCAACAAGGACGTTATAGTTAGATAACGACCCGTCTGAACTGAACGGATATTGATTATACCAGTATCTGCTTCTTGTTTTTTTCGGTTTGAATTGTTTTCTGGAGGCAGAAAGAGAGAGAGAGAGTTCGTCCATTAGCAGGACAACAATGTCTACATCCAACGCTAATTTTAAAAACAAGTGTGTGACCCAAGTGAACTGTATATTCTGTGACAGTCTTCTGTGCACAAGAGGCATGAAAGCAGTGCTGCTAGCAGACACCGAGGTTGAGCTTTTTTCCACTGACATACCCCCTAACAGGTAAGTGCTAATGTAGTTAGCTGCTAGCCTTTGTTTATATCTGCTGTTGTTGTTGTTGTCAGGGGATGACACCGCTGTGCTAACTAATAACACACCGATTACTCGTTTGGAAGAATACTGACAGGAGATATACATCGTCATTTTGTTATTTTATTTGCATGGAAATATGACATAATTGTGGCTTTTAACTAGTAATGACCATGTTTGTTTATGCTCCCTCCCCCAAGAACTGTTGACTTTGTGGCCAGCTGCTACTCCACTGAAAGCTGCAAATGCAAACTGAGAGACATCGCATGTCTCAAGTGGTATGTATAGCTCCTTCACAGCCTGCAGGGTTCACTTGTTGTAACACCATCTGCTAATGTAAGATGTTAATTTAAAAAAGCACAGCCACCACACTTTGTACAGCAGACAAGAAGGTCTTTCCATTATTGATGTTTAAAGTACCCACAAGTTGAGCTGAAACTAGCTATTATTTCCATTGTCTAGCTACGACCTGTTTTTGCCTTTACATGATACTTATCTTCTTTTGTTGACGTTTGGTTTATTGAGAATCAGCATACATTTTGATAAATGCTTATTTAAATTTCTAAAGTGTTGCTTTGTCTGGCAAAGAATCCAGAGGTTTAATTAACAATGATGTAAAAGAGAAAATGGACAAACTGTCGAATCTAAGAAGCTGAAAAAATAGAATATTTTGTTTCTACTTTTCTACTACAATTCCTTAAACTATTAATCCATAATCCAATTTATTATCAATTCCCGATGATGATTCAATAACCTTTATTTTATTATTTCCACTCTACACATCTGTAGTTAAAGTGGATTTCTGTCATTTGTTATTCATTTCTGTTAAAAATAGGCGTTGTTGCTACAGTACAATTTTGTTGAGCTTCTTTTGTATTTCCAGGCCTTTGTTGCTGTACACAGGGCAGAAAACAAACATCTGTTAGATAATAGACATCCACTCGTGGAGTTAGCAGTTTTCAGACGTGCCCCTAGCAAAGTGCTGACACATGTTTCTTCTTTATTCTCTCCCCCTCCCTCTTCCAGTGGTAATGTTGTGGGCTACCATGTTGTGGCCCCCTGTAAACCCTGCCTGCTTTCCTGTAACAACGGCCATTTCTGGATGTTCAATAGTGATGCTGTTTCTACTCTCAACAGACTGGATTCGACAGGTCGGTGTAACACCTAAAAAAACCAACTCATATTTTATGGATATTTTTTCTGCTGTTAAATGTGTTTTTCATTGGCCTTTGTTATCCTCCCATGTTTTCTCAGGGTTGAATCTGCTGTTGTGGGGAGATCTTCCCGAGCTGGATGACAGTGAGAATGAAGAATCAGAAAGCCCATCAGAGGAGGAGTGTATTAGGTAGAGAGGTGAATGGACAATGTGAGAGACGAGGAATGCCAACATTTAAGAGGCAGAGCTAGAAGAGTGTACAAACCATGCAGAGAAAACTATGACGCCTTAAAGGGTAATTTAATACTGTTAAAATGTGGCAGAAACTTCTGCAGCACAGCTCTTTGTAAGTCTAAAACTTAAACGATGGTGCACACCTGGCAACACGCCGATCAGTGATGTCACAACAGGTATTCATTTTGCCTTTTGTTAACTGATGGAGATCACCAACTGTGGCATCAATGATCGGCGCAAAGCGTGCACTGAGTATGAACCCTGAAAACAGGACAATAAACTGTTTTGCCCTACACGGTTAAGTGTTGAATTACCCTTTAACTTGTTGCCATACCTTTCACCACTTTTCACTGTTAAAAGCACAGACATGCACACTTTCAAACACAATCCTTCCTCACTTTCGAGTTCATTTTTTGGTGGACCGTGACCGAGAATGATGTACAGCTGGTGCATTCTGCTTGGCTTTGATCGGCCTCACGGGCGATAAGGAGTGTGAGAGTGGAATCCTCCAGGGAATGCTGTGTATTCAAGCTGTTAACAATTTTTTCATTTTCTGGAGAAATGACCATGACATTCAGCCACCGTCTTTTTTCATGGCGGTTATAATCTGTGCATTGAACATGGTGTAATAAGCCATGTCTCCAGGCTTATACTCTTGGTGTGGCTAGCTGCCGACTGAAAAGTTCGGGTGCTTTTGCAGTCGGCGTGTGAGAGAAATAGCACAATTAGTGAATGATGTTTATCTATGAGTACCTTGCTTTTGAAGAGCATATTTGATTGAGGTTATCTTGCCGTCTGGCGTTCTATCAGTGATACATTTTTGATATGTTAATGCAGTGTTCGTTACACATCTAGCGGCAGCAGTATTTATTCAACATCCAGATTAATCTGACTGTAGCGGCATCTCATACTAATTTGTATCTTTGGTATGCATACTTACCCTGAAGCAGCTGAATTTTATCGTTGAGAGTTCAAATGAGGTAACAAATTCCCAGATTGATGATATGGGAAGGATGGAATGGTAACTAACAGAGGTTATACCACATAACGTTTTATTCTTAAGGAAAATGGTAGCATGGAATTCGTCCATGTTTCATTGTACTATTCAGTTTTATGTTGCAGCACAATTGTAGCACCTGAAGAGAAAGAAATAATTCAACTCCAAAGAATCATGGGACATATCAATTTTGAATTTATGGACTGCTAAAGATAGTTGTGTCACAATGTGCCAGTTTATTAACACAGCATTTCAGAATTCTCAATTCTCAGCGTTCTGCTAGCCTTACTGTACTTTACTCGATTTCCCTAAAACTGAACCCCCTGTTGTTAAAACTGTGGATTTGGCTTGATGCTGTATTTTAAAGTTTCTCTTCCGTGCCCTGCTGATACTTTGATCCTGTCTTACACTTACAATCTCTCTGAGAAGAATAGTATAAGATTTGCCTGTATTTTCAGCAAATGCTGTTCAAGGAGCTTACATAGAATGTTATCTTTCCTGAAAGAAATGGAAACAGGAAGTAGGTGTTTGTTTATTTGTTTGTTTGTTTTTTAATTTAAATCAGCCTCTATATTGGTTAATGCTATAGCTTTAAGTTGTGGTAAATGCACAAAGAGGTGGAGGAATTTGTCCAGATTTTCATGTTTTTCACCTTAAAGGTATAACTGACAAACGGCTACACTTGCACGCCAAATACTGTGGTTTAACCGATAATACAGTGCAGCAGCTCTAGGTATTTATTAAACCCACAAACCAAATATCTATAACCACATACTTCCTTTTTGTTTACAAATTGTGTTTACAATTGCATCCGTTTCTGTGTGTTAGTCGTTTTATTTTATGTTTTTGTTTTTTTCAACCCAAAATTTAAAAAAGTTAGGACATTGTGTAAGATGTGAATAAAAACAGAATTTGAAACATTGAAACCCGATGTTTAAGATAAAAAGCAGCAAGACAACATGTCAAATGTTGAAACTGGGAAACGTAATTTTTTTTTGGAAAACATGCCAAGTTGCCGACAACATGTTTTAAAAAAAAGTCTGGAGACTGGAAACTGTGTTTGGGTTTTAAACAAAATAGAATTCTGGGATTTGATTGTCTACAGATAATGTTATCATTATTGATATCTCATAATTTTTTGTATTTGTGCTATTTTCAATTAGATATGGGGTTTCAATCATTTCTGAATCAGTACATTCAGTTTTTGACATTTTACACAACATCTCAAAGTTTTTTTTAATTTGTGGTTGTATTTAATATTTCATTTGCGATGTAGTGCTTAGTTTTGTACGTTCAAAGTTTGATGTTTACAGTGTTACCTCATGAAGGTATCATTGCGAGCTTCCTCTGGCTAGGACAATTGTCAAAAGATAATCGAAATATATAAATGGCTGTTTCTGACGTGAATAACTGATTAACATGACCTGCTGAAAAATGTATATTTTGGAATTGCACTGAAACTGCATTGGTAGTTTGAGAAGATACTGTGTTGTTTTATATGCTTGTTAAATTAATAAACTTTTCTTTTTTTCAAAATATTTTAAAGGCCATGTAGTTCTGTTACTTTGACTGTTTTTAAAAATCTAGAGAAACGCTAGCCTCCAACCCGTTATCTCCTTACCCTGTGACACAGAGAGAAGTAATGTTCCAAACCCTGAAATCCTATTTCACACTTTAGTATTGTACAAAGTTCTCTCTCATTAACTGTGTACAGCAAACTGCCTTGACCAAGAAATGATTTATTGACTACATGAGTCAGTTTACTACGGCCACAAATGACAAGCTCGTCTCAGATTGCCTACACAACTTGTCCGACTGATTTGTAACCCAAAAAAAAACAGGATTTTATAACGAACAAAGTGCAAAAAGTTGACGCAAATTTGAGTCGCTCTTTCAGGATATGTTGTTCCCATTAAGTGTTATTATGATGTTTGAAATGCACAGTATTTGCTATTGTCAGCACATCATGTGAAATCTTTTACTACAAAAAACTGGAAAATCCTTGTGATAACAGTTTTATGATCCTATATCAAATATCTGTGCTCGGTTAACAACAAAAAGGTGGCGCTAGTCTGGATATGATTATTCTTTTTAGAAATAAGAATGTAGGTTTATAACCTCTACATGTTCTGCAAGAAAGCTAACACTTTCTTTTTAATGATCTGCTTGAACATCGATAATTATTTTTGCATAGCTCATCATCATCAAACCTTCACTGCTGCTGCTGTCGGGGCATGTACCTGGCAATTTAAGAAGAGATGGCAAGAAACATCAGATCCAAATAGTTGTGGCTTGTCCTGTTTTCACATGTTTCTGAAGCATCCGCCCAAATTACAAATCATTTCCTGAACAACCGCTCTATGTTAGTGTTATATCCTACACGATCTCATGAGCTGTAACAGCCTTTTTTCTGTGCAATCCAATACGTTTCCCACAAACTTCCCCGTGTATATCCAAAGGTCAGGGTCAGGGGGAAGAACTGGGTTTGGGTTTTTCTTTTACTTTAAGTGACACTCTGCTTCAACACAAGTTTCTTCTCAAAAAGCAGGGAAGCAGTGGTTTGCTGGATAAAATTGTATGCTTAGCACTCGGTGCATGGTTGTCCTCCCTAGAGGAATAAAGGATAAATAAATCCAATATGTTGTGACCCTTCTCCAGTGAAAGTTGGTTAATCAGGCAGAGACTCTAATTATAGAACAACATGCTAATACAAGTCTAACAGATCACATCCTGTCACACCAACCCTGGGTGTGAACACAGGGAAACCTGATCGTGTAGATTCTGTTAAAAATGGTTGAATATTCGGATGTATTAAGCACCTGCACAAAATGTGAGTCTTTTGCCTTTCAGTGTCTCACACTGGGAAAACTAATAATGCGGAAAAGCTGTTCAGGATTTTTAATTGGGCGGTCTCTAATTAGTTTTGATTTCAAATTAATCTTGAATTTACATTCAAAACCAGAACAACTATGATTTCCAAAGTGACCAAGTGCAAAGGCTCAGGAGTTTGAAAGTAGAGGATGAACAATGGATTGATACTTGAATAAAGCAAAGTCAACTCTTACATGCCACCTATTATTTAGAGTTTTGCATGATTTAGATTTACGTAATAAGGTCCTGACTTTAAAGAATTTAGCCAGAAGTGGAGAACAGGTTGGCTTTGGCCTGAGCAGGAAACAAGGCAGACAGGCATGAAGTTAATTTGGCAGCTGCTTGACTGAACTGTGTGTAAACGGAGGACAGGTGTGTATTGAACATATAGCAGCTACAAAGAGCTAGGCAGGTAAACTGGCAGGCAAACTGTTAAACATAAACAGCTGCCAGGTGAGCAGACACAGAGGGAAGACAAGGTGTTTCTAGTTTCAAATAGATGAATTTTCCTTTTTTTTTTGTTTTGTATATTTGTAATAAAAACCTTAACAAATTATTATTTTTTTTTTATTCTCCAAAATCAGCAAAAAGAGAAAATTCTATTCTTGTAAAGCACATGTGGAAATTTACCCTTTTCATTTAAATTGGGACCATGGAAGAAGGCAAAGGTGTTACTCATAAGGTTAATGAATACTTTGCTCCATTTACAGGTGACATGTGAGCCATATGGGCTGTAATTGATATTGATAACACCTGTGCGTTTCCTGCTATGGCAAAACCACTACATAAACAATAAGCACCTACATAAGGGGAAAAGTGTAGTTAAAAAAAAACCTCATATGTAATTATATGAAAAATTAAACAATATATTTTCATTAGAAAATAATTGTCAACTCTTTGCAAGTAACACATCCTTCTCTGTGTGATGGTGAAATATAATATCATGACTTAATTTATGTCCAAATCTTTTCAAATGAAATAAAACACTGTCAGTAATACAAGAATGAATGTTCAACGCCTTTTAAGAAAATCAGAAAAAAAGTCTTAATAATCACTAAGTTCTGCATCTGCATTTCCACTACAAGTGTTATCAGTTCCTGCTGGTTCGACCACAAGTTAAAAATGTACAGCTCAACTTCCTGTTGCATGAGTGTCAAATCCCCAAATGACACTCTGGCGCACTCTGTTGGATGTGAGATGAAACACAACTATCCCCTTTTACACTTATCAGTTAAAAAGAAAGAAAAATGTGACACAATGGTTTAATGTTGAAGTAATATTTGAAATGAAAAGTATTTTTTAATGTCAAATTAATTTGTAGCCTATATCAAAACACTCAATATTTCCCATATATGTGTGTATACAGATAAAACAAAACTGGACTCCCTTAAATTCAAATTATATTGTATCTGCATTGTCTTTATCTTTATGTTTTTTAAATTGTGATTTAGGAATTTTGGTTGCATTTTAATGAATGTATTATCCACCCATGCCCTGACAAACTAAGGGAGAAAGCCTTTTTTAGACAACACACATCCAGCTTTTGTACAGGTTCCTGTCACTATTATGGAAAGGAACAAAATATACGGTGTTTTGATATAATTATGATTAGATAATGGGATTTACTAAGTGTCATCTTTGATATTCCTGTAATCCAGGAAATAGAGATTGTTATGGTAACGTAGGTTGCCTTAACAAGGTGAGCCAAAACAAAGTGGTCCTCTGTTCAAGATGGTCAAAAAGTGGAGGGAGGACTTTTCAAAGGTTAGATCATTTATTTCATATTCACAAAGAGAAGGTGGAATAAGCAATCAATCCAACCTTGTAAAAACAACCTGAAACCCTAAATGAAAATACCCTTATAAATGTATCAAGAAAACTGAGAAAACACACACTATTGAGAAAACCTGATCCACAACACCTACCAAGTACACACAAAATCATAGGCGTCAATCTCTCAGTGTGGCCATACCACTCCTTAGCTGAACATATTGTTTAAAAGTTTAATTTTCTGACTGTCACCCACATATAGACTGTATATTAATATGGACGGAGAAACAGCAGCCTGGGAGTGAAGCCAAAATATTTAGAGCTCCCCCTGCTGACTGTTATCTTGTTAGCTGCGTTTGTGTTCACTTCAGTTTTACAGTGCACAGTTAGTGACAAATTTCTCCCAAAAATACAAAAAAATGTTTGCGGTTCACTCACTGCGCTTTGATTCCTCTTTCTCTCTTGTTCTCTTTCTCATTCTCTCTCTTTGTCACCATGCACCGATTTCTGGTTGCTCAACTTCCGGACACTGCTGTTATGGGGCTGCAGCCAACAGAGGCAGGCTCCAATGTGTCATTTCGCAATTCTTATTGCCAATAGCATTGTAGCTTCCCATTTAAATAGAAAACACAATGACTCAAATAATATACTGGATTACAGCAGATAGCTATGTTTTAGATATTATATATTTTTTTGTTTTCCTCCTATGTGGGGGAGGGGGGGGGGGGGGTACATTAAATACATTATGGGCTCATGTATATATGTATTATTGGAATTTACAGCTTTAGAGAGTACCCCAGTAACGAGTCTTGAAGACTGGCACTAAGAGACCAGTCAACATTACTTAATGCACATAATCTAGGCTAGTCTAGAACCGGGTCTGCTTGTTGGTTTCTATGTAGTCATACTTCTCTGAGTGAAGAGATATTCTGGTTTAGAGGAAGTACAGGTCAGCAAGATTGTGTGCCTCTGTCAGCAAGGAGCTTCGACAATGTGGGAGAATTTTCTACAGCTGAAGGTTATGTGGCTGGACTTCTAGCTGGCAGATTTCCACCACAGACCAAGCAGTGTAACCTTAGCGGGATTATAAAAACTTTTATAAAAACACCCTCATTCCTCCAGTTTACTCAATGAGATAGCCTGTCCATTTACAGTTACCCACTGTGGAAATGTTGACATTCAAAACCATACTAAAATGAGCAAACACAAATGGAGGGTTCAGGCTGGAAGTAGCACTGTTGTTCTACTTTGACAGCCTTCTCAGGAGGAAATCTTTACCTACTGTACCGCCCTGTGTGACCAGTGCAGGTCACTATGGATCCATACATGTGGGTTTGTTGTACGTTTCCTGATTTGACTCAGCAGCTGACCCAAGCTTCTGACTGAGGGAAGTGGCAGCATGGCCAGATTATAATGACAGGTACAGAAGTTATCACATCCATACAAACCAGCAAATAACCATCCGAGGAGGAAAGTCATTTCTTTATTAGAGGTGTGGAAAAGCCCGTTTCACAACCATGGCAAGACCCTCCCATTTCCAAACATCCCTGAATGTAAACTTGAATGTCAAAAGAGATTCCCCGCAAACAACTCTCAGGAAAGACATGGCCATCCTCCTTCTTCCAAGTAGTGGATCATGTAGGAGCTGAATGTGTGTATGTGGCTCACAAGAGAAGCTCACTTACAAACTGAATATTTATGGTGGCCAAAAGAGGTGAAATGTATCGTCTTCCAAAGAGATCAAGCATTTTACCACCAGGTGGCAGCATTGACAAAGGGGTGATAGAGCTTAACCGTACTTAAGATCCATGATCACACCATAACACAAGTAGAGTTCTACAAATATCTCGGCATCCACATAGACTAAATAATAAACTTGTGTGGAAGGCCCAGGTGGAAGCTGTCCGCTCCAGAGTGCAGCAGAGGCTTCACAGAAGACATTTAAACTTTTAAACTTTAGCCTGAGCTGCATATATCAACTGTATTTTTCACCTGTATATTTGCACACTTGACTGCTTTTTTATCATAATTCTTTATTTATCTATCAAGACAGCCATGAAAATCATGGGAGTTCATCAACACCACAGCCTCCAAGACATCTTTCAACAAACCATAATCAGACAGGCACAAAAATAATAATAATAATCTCAGACCCATCTCATGTTCTTCACTCTGAGTACCAGCTCCTCCCCTCAGGCCGACGATACAGGGTACCCCTTACTTTTGTTCCCTTGTCCATCAAAGCCCTCAACAGTACCTAAGCTGAATGTGTGTGTATATGTGTGCATGTATGAGGTGGTGTGAGTGTGTGTGTGAAGATGTGTAGCTCTACCTGCACTGTTTATCACTTTTCTAAACTATTACATATATATTGTTTTAGTAATTCACTTGTAAGGAATTTTATGATTATTTAACTGACATGTTTTACAGACAAATGAATGTATGTATCAGAGCTCCGAGAAGTTCAAGACAAATTTATTAATTTATTAATAAAGTTAATCTTAATCTTAAAACCACAAGGCCAGTATATAAAAACAGTCTATGAGAAAATTACAATGTTTGTACCAGAAGTCCTGGAATACAGTTCGTTTTGAAAGCAAAAAAAGCAAAAGACAATCTATCATGATGCGACTCGGATCCACTCGATGGTAACCTTTAGCTTAAAGTGGCAGTAAGTGTGGCAAGGGTGCTTTTGATCATAAAAAGGCAGCACAGGTTCAATAGATGAAGCAAGACAGAGGGCTAGTTACGGCTGCAATTAAATCAGTCAACATTTTAAAATCAATCAAAAATGTGAACACCTTTGATAGTATTTAATCTGAGTGCATGTTTGTCTGTTGCTATGTATTGTTGTAGCTGTGCTGTCTAACCCATGGTGGTTTGTATGAATGGTTGTATGGTTATATGTTTTAATGGAGCCAGTATATTGGCATCATGTTATACTGTTGTTATCTGTTGCTGTGTGTATTCTTTAATGAATGTTTTTATTTTTTAGCCACTCTGTGCCTAGCTTAACATCTTGCCAAAGGACTACAATTGAAAATTAGCCTGCTGGTTAACACTGGCACATTTACAGAAATGTTGATTAATGTGCACTGTCCTTTAAATAAATGAAATGAAAATGAAATGAAAATGACCAACTGGTATGGGAAGTGAGTGGATGCCAGCAAAAGGGGAGTGGGGGGGAGCAACCTATCATTCCAGGGTGAAGAGAACTCACAGCTATCGACAACAATCTTAACTTTAACTCCATTTTCCCTTCCCAGGTAGCTAATCGGACCGTAAACGACGGTAAATGACCAGCACAACGAATCACAACTGTATCTTTGTTGAAAGCAAGTCATCGAGCTCTGACATTGCCCATGAAAAATGGTTTAGACATCTTTGTCCTCTGTAGAAGACGAGCCAGGGAGAGGGATGAGATCCTTTTGTCTGCTAAAGACAACGACTCTTCTACCTTCTGGAAACACCACAGATAAAGAGTATGGAACCCTTTGTCTTCTGCACACTTGGAGCCCTCATCTATTTTCTAGCAGCATATACAAAGGGCTCCAGCCCTTCATCAGTGCTGTCATCAGTTGGTGAAGGATCACTGTTTTTGAAAGACTAAGACCCTTTGTATGCACACATTCAAGATGGTTCCCTTCGTCCAAGCTCCCTTAAGGTTGTGGCTGGACTGTCACTCTATCATCTATGCTGCCTCAGGGTGGTAGTCGGCTGAATGTAGAAGGGTTACTGTCTCCATGGGACAACCCTTCTCCTAATCAAGGAGTCAATGATGACGAGTGAATGGCCTCTAACACCTTTGTTTGTTCATATTCCAGCTCATGGTTTTTAAATATGAACTTACTCTGAACTTAATCCAAACATTTAGTTTTACTTCTATCAAAGGTTACGGAAGATCTGTATGTAGGTTGAAATTAAACAGCAGAAGGTCTCATGTTTGAAATCTTACAATCATTGAAGTGTTTCAATGATTGTAAAATCATGTATTTTTGTAAAGTGATACTAAAATGTGTTTGCACATCCAGGTAATGCAAAACAAAAGTGTACAGATCTGTTGTGTTGTGTTGTGTTGTATTTAGAGTGCAATTATAAATGAAAAATTATTCATTTGAAATAATTTATATGAAGGGAAATACATTCACAAAGTACTTACCTAGTGAAAAACATTTTAAGCAGGTGAAATGTGGTCTCACTTCTTCAAAGGTTGGTTTAAGAGAGAGGAGGATCAAATCAAGTTTATACTGAGGCATAAAGACCTCAGACAGAATAGAACATCATCATGAATCCATCTTAATGTCAGAGAATTGAAACACTAGCATGCTGATTCAAATGCCATTTTACTTTTGAAAAAGAAAAAGAAACCCTCATGAATAGAAAAACAAACAGTTAAAGATAGGGTTCAGATATGCAGATCTTGGTGAAAAGTTGACAGAGTATAACAGTATATCTTGTGAAACATGTCACTTAAATAGTTCACCAAACAGGGGACGAAAGATACAAAATGAGGCTTGTTTCACCTCTGTTTTAATTTATGTAGATTAAATTAATTTTTTGACAGTATTTGAATGTTTATCTTGATCTTTTTGCTTTTTTCCTGTGAAACTGAGCACCTAAGAACTGACTGAGTTCAAATTATTGAAAGTGTATCACTTCTCCTGTACTGAGAAGGGTTGCAATGGTATGATATTTTTTTGATATATTGTAACCATTTTGTACAAATGAGCTCAAAAAAAACAAAAAACTAAAGTATACTGTTTAACAAAATCACAATATTTATTATTATTATCAGTGGAAATGCCCGTTCATTGGATTACATTCGTTCTGAATTAGACCTGATTTAAACAAGTTTGGAAACAAATAGGCTCTATGAAAAATAGGATAGTATTTGAGAAATAAGCAGTATGTGTGTTTTCCTATAAATAATCATTAAAAAAATTAAAATTCAGTCTTTTAACATTAAACATTCCCTAGATAGTTAAGTTGTTGTCTGGTTTAAAGATACGGACAAAAACAAAAGACTTCTTTACTTTCTTTGGATAATATATTTCAAGGCTCATTTTGAAACATCTAGAATTAACCTGCTAGCATTGCATAACAAAATTGATTGAAAAATTGAGAAATGATTAATGATGGTATTGTAGGATTTTCCTAACAAATCAACATGGAATTGACTGTGTAAAACCAGACTGACTTTGTCTTCTTAACACTAGATGGTGCAGTTGCTCCATTTATTGAGGCAACCGTTTCAGTGTGCTGGTAGAGTGACAGCTCAATACCACACCGCAGCGTCAAAGACACAAATCAGGAGAAAGGACTCATTTACTATGATTTATTTTATACTGTATATGTATATGTATATATATATATATATATATATATATATATATATATATATATATATATATTTCCCATGACCCTGTTAGTATAACTATTTTTATATTATTACAAGAAATTCAGTGGTTACTATAATATAAATGATGTGTAAATCTGTAAATCTTGAAAAAAAAGATCTCAGTTGAGACAAAGATATCTTAAGGCTTTTTTTTATACAAAGATCCAGCCATCTTTAAAAATGTATCTTCTTTACCTTTTGTAAGTAATTTTTCATTTAAATACTCTGATTATGTCTTTATTACACTCTGCAGGGAGTGGGATTTCCATCAAATTAGCAGTCACCTTGATGATCTGACAGAACCGGATATTTTATAAGAAATATAAAGAGGTTCACAATAGCTCTGCAGTCTGTCATGGTCATCTCCTGATAATAGACCTTAAAGGCTAGGCTAATGTCCAGCTTTGCTTGATTATGCATATTAATGACACGTCAAGTATTCATCACAAAATCTTTTTTTTTCCAGTGGGTGAAGAGGGCAAACGGTAATAAACGGCTAAATTTATTCACTTTAGGCAGAATCCCTTTAATCACGAGGAGGGAGCTGCCATGAGACTGGTAGGCCGGGCTGCTGGAAATCTTCAGAAATTGTGCTAAATCAATGTTATACGTAATATGATCATTTAATAGATGAAAAACAACAAATCCATCAGGAGCTGATGAGCCCAAAAGCTTGAGAACATTAGCTTCATAATCAAGAGATTATAAAAACAATTGCTTTTTTCACGCTCACTCTAGGGAAACATAACTGCAGGTGCCATACGCAACAGTGCAGGTTTTTAAAGACTGGGGGCAGCCAGCCCAGCATCTGAGGCAAGCTGCAGTGGGCTTTTGTTGAAGTGCTCGGGATAACACAAAGAGAACTTCAAACAGGCTTCTTATTGTGTTCTATTCTTCTGGGCAAGCTGATTACAGTTAAGGATAAAAGTTGTTCCTATACAGTAAACTAATGCGGAGAATCAGAGAGAACTAATTAAGTCATGGGGGGATCCGAGGCGGTCGGCGCGGCTCTGTTCACCAACAACCATACCAATGGGGGTTTAGTGAGAACTTTACAGCCCAACAGCAGTCAGCATCAAACGTGTTTACTGTCAGCTGAATGTCCGGCTGAGGCATGAACTGCTGGATCCGCAAAGCCACCTGGGAAAAGAGCAGAAGCTCTTTAAGTCTGAGTGCTGATAGACCTGACTTTCCCACTTTTTTTTCTTTCCTCATGCCCTTGTCTCTAACAGAGCTTACAAAAGTTGCTCCAAATGGCCCCATTATCCAAAGCAAACATAGACACTGAATGTGCTTCACAGCAGAGTGTTCCACTTTTTCACTGAGGTGGCGATCTCTAACAAGAGGTGACCCTTAGCAGGTTTCTACAGAATTTAATTACATGTTAACATAATGAAAATTTGAAATCCAATATCATGATGTGTTTTAACCTTTGCTTTTACTTTCATTTTGCAATTAACCATGAAAAACTATTTATTTTGTTGTTTATTTTTTCCTTGTGAAAAAAAGAGACCTTAACTTTTTAAAAGTCCTACTTCAAATCAGACAAGCGGTCAAACAACAAATCCTGTCTTTCAGGTCAGGGTATTATTTATAATATTGAAATACTGTCCAATTGAGTTGTAATTGTCAATTGAATTAATACATAATAAAAGCAGGGGCAGACAACTTTTGAGAAAACAGCAGAAGTTGGACGTATTTTGAAAAAATAATAATTGCTGATTGATTGAAAACTATGGAGCCACTTAAGTCCCCCCAAAAAATACATATTTTTTAAATCTTGTGCGCTCTCTGCGCTCTAAACATCATCTATCGAATCATCATTGTTTTTGCTTGGTCAAATTAACTGTTAAAAAAAAACAGATCTGCCCAGGCATACACTGAGAGATTTAAGAAGCAATGTGTGCTTGTTGAACGATGTGATTTTGCATGTTTGTGTATTTTAGATGAACATTCCTCAGTATTTTTGCTTTATTGTGTTAGCCTCTTTAAGCTCTTGTTATTATTAAACATGATTTGAAGGCATGACCTGTCAGCCTATATCCAACATCAACTCCTGTGAGAATTTTTTTAAAACAAACTTGCCACTCATGCTGGTGCTTTTTTCCATCCTTTTGACCCTGTAATACCCCGGTCTTAATTATATTAATGAGAGTTATTTTTCTGCATATGAATTCTATTTGCATCCTAAAGCAAATTATGTATGAATGAGCAGAAGTCATCTGGGAGATCATCAACAACAGTTTAAACAAATGTTGCTGCATTTGTATGTCTTGTAAGATTTAGTCCTCTTTTTGTGTGTGTTGAACATACACACACTCAGACACATATACTGTGTGTGTGTGCACTAACACAAGTTCACTGATGCTTTTCTTCCACTTTTTTCGTAATGGGGAGGACCCGTCCTGCTGCCTGTAGCCACCTGCAAATTACAATTTAGTACTCCAAGAGTTAAGACTGTGGTCTTTCAGCCCATTGTGTGTGTGTTTGCGAGTGTGTGTGTGTGTGTGTGTGTGTGTGTGTGTGTGTGTGTGTGTGTGTGTGTGTGTGTGTGTTTGTGTTTGTGAGTGTGTGTATGTGTGTGTGTGTGTGTGTGTGTGTGTATGTGTGTGTGTGTGTGTGTGTTTGTGTGTGGGTGGGTGTGCCGGGGGAGGGGTAGAGAGAGTCTGGTAGAAAACCTTTAATCCGGGTGCTGTCAGGCCCAAACCCGGCTTGACGTCCCATTGATGTGGAACAGAACAAAACACAGGGCCCCTTGCTAAGCTCCCACTGGCTCACACACACACACACACACACACACACACACACACACACACACACACACACACACACACGCACACACACACACACACACACACACACACACACACACACACACACACACACACACATACACACACAGGGCCCCTCACTAAAGCCCCTAGCCTGGGCCCCTGCTCCCTAACTGGGAAGGGCATTCCTCAGCCTATGAACACGCATATACACACACACACACACACACACACACACACACACACACACACACACACACACACACACACACTGGACCGAATCTTAACTCTTAAAGGACTGTGGTGTAATTTGCAGGTGGTAAATTTGTGAAGGCGTGTCTCTCTTTCCTATAGGGTGTGTGTCAATTCATTTCCATAGGCTATATAAATCTGAATGTGTGTCTATGAGTGTGTGCCGGAAGTAGGCAGAAGACACTTTGGTTTGAAATGCATCAACCTATTCAGATGTGTACACACACACACACACACACACAAACACAAACACATATATATAATGCTTGTGAATTACTTGGATGTAGTTAACAGAAGCCAGATGCCCCAGTATGCGTTGCTGTGCATCCGTGGCGACAACAAACAGTTATTATTGTCCTCCTGTTTGGACAGCTCCCAGCCTGCAGCATCTCTGCTTACTATTAAGCTAAAGAAAAAGAACCAGAGAGTAGGAGATAGAAAGCAGAGACAGAGAAAGCAAAGCGGATACAAAAAAAACTACTTACATGACTAATGTCTGGTGTGTCTGAGATATTTATATTTGTTTGTATGTATGTTGTCTTTTTATTGGCCAGCAGGTGGTGGTGTTGGCAGCAGCCAGTCGTAGAGCAGATCAGCCTACTACACCTTTGACCTGACTTTGGCCTAAGGTTAAAAGATTGAATCATTAGTTCTGTCCCCGTAGAACTATGGTGGTCTTAGATGGTTCACTTTTAGGCTTCACTTAAAATAACTCCTCGGACTAAAGGCAGCCACATAAAGCGTGAAAAAACATTCCCACCTGTGACCATACACACCCACTCACCTATACACACCCCTGTTTCCCTCTTCACCTTCTCAAGGACTCGGTTTCCGCGTTTCAATTACAGACATCTTTATTCCCCAGCGCTGGAATTCTGCTGCTTCCGTTTTGGAAATGTCTGAACTCGGAGTGAGCCGTTTTGTTTCGGGGCTGGGCTGCGCTCCAGAGAGGCCCGAGCAAAGTCCCAAACCAAAATGTCTTTTTATTGACGGGGAAAAGCAGTCGGGCCGACAGCACCGATTGGCTGTAATTGGTCGGCAAATCCGTGGGTTGTTTGAAATACCCTATGTAAAGTGGCGGCCTTTAAAAAGCACACACTCACACACACATACGCCCACCCCTGTTTCTCCCCTCCTGACGCTTTAAGAGAAGCCAGATGTGCCACGGGGAAGCAATCACCCCTCTATTTGTCTTGGTGCTGATCAGGTTAGAGAAGTGTTCACAGGCCAAGCCAGGAGTCTACACACTGCTGCCTGTTGTCCCTGGATGGATTCAGCCAACTGGCCCAGTCAGACTGCTCTGAGACTGTCTAAACAGCATTACAGTGAGACTAGAGAAATCCTCTATCATCAGCAAAAGGCCAATAAAGGAATAATAATTCTTGTACTTTGCAGACTCTTTGCAGACATTTAAAATAGAACCAGGCTTAGATGAAAACTACTTTCTTGCTACTTTGGTAGAGCTAAGTAGCCTGCTGGGCTAATGTCTAAATATGAGGGTCAGAAAAGAAGCAAGTAGCTAACATCTTTCATCTGTTGATACGGACACCACCGTTTAGGCCTGGGTCAATGGATGGGAGGTGTGGAGGCAGCAGCGTGCATGTGTGTGTGTATGTGTGTGGGGAGAGCATTTCAGCCGTTGAACACACAGATGGTTTGGTTTAGAGCAATGAAATGAGCACCAGACACAGAGCAGTGACAGTGAACGAAGGCCTCAATGATGCACACACACATGCACGAAGCCCTGACTGCGCGGGTTAATGGAGTGACGGAATCCAGAAGGAATTTACTCAAGGACTCAGGGAGTGAACTATTAGGTAGCCTTTAAACTGCCCTGCAAAGAAAAAAAAACTCTAAGAAGAACAGCTCAGTTTTTTTCACATTTTAATAACATTTTAACAAGGAGCGTGACATGCACGAAGTTGGCGGCTGAAAGAAATAAAAGGAAAGAGATGTAGACGATGTATATACATTAGACAATAGACAAAAAAAGATGGTCAGTTAGGGCGATTTTGAAAATAAATACGGAACAAAGTAGTACCTGGGTGGAGTCCTCGTCAACGAAACCTGATCCCACCCACACTTCCCCACCTCCTGATTGGCTGGCCCTCCTGTGAACCTTGGCCTTTGACTTTGTCTGGGGTTTGTGACCTTGTGTGAAGAGCATTGCGTCTCCTCCCAGACTCTCTCTCTCCTGGCTTTTCCTCTCTGCACATCCATCTCCAGTGAGCGAGGGTCGTCGGGGAGGAGATGGAGAGAAGAAATGTCAGCGAGACATTAAACAGAGTGCGTCTGTGTGTGCTCTCATAGTCCAACCTGTCTGATTCCCCCCCCCATCCTCCATCCCTCCCACCCCTCTTCCACCTCCTCGCAGCTCCTCCATATACTCTTCACCACCAAGCAATAAATTCATCTTCTCTTCTCTAAATCTCCAAATCTCTTTGTCTTTTATTTTGCCCCATCAACACCCTTATCACCTTTTCTGCCTCTCTTTGCTCTCTTATGGTTATAATGACCTGGGTCAAAGAAAACCAATAATAAACTAATACATCAAATAAAACAGTTGTATTTTATGATTTCCTGGCAAAACAGGAAATAAAAAAAAATAAAAAAGTTGAATTATTTTTTTTTTTTACTTGAATGTATTAAATTAACAATATGAATGAGTTGTAAATCAAAAATAACTTTAGTTGGCATGTGGCATAATAATGAATGACTGAATAAAAAGCTGCGTTTATATTGATTTCAATGCAATCCATTTAATTTATAGAGCCAAACACATTTCAAGGAAACAACAGTTTCCCAAAGTGCCGCTAAGAAAAATCTAAATTACAGAAATAAAAACATAAAAAATAGATAATTCAAAATGAAAAATACAAATAAAATACTAAAAAAGAATACTGTAAAACACATAACAACTAATAAAAGCCAATTTGTTAGTATTAGGAAAGCTTCCATTGAACTAAATTTAGTTAAAGACATTTTAAATATTTGAATAAATGTAATTTGACCCTTTCTTGCTGAGAATAGGTTTAGTAGATCATAACCATTCCCATGATATAAATAACGGGTGCATGTTTATGAAGCAGCATTATTTAAATGTTATAACTTCCAGTAACTTCCAGGAGTTGTCTTGCAAATAGAGCTAGTCTTTATGCCAAGCCAAGCTGACCTGCAGATGGTAATTTTCTTCGTTATCTTGCAGAAATAAAAGTGATATTGATTATGTAATTTGTCTTTGTGCAAGAATGAGATTAAGTATGTTTTGTTACTGTTTTTTTCTGGAGGAAATTCAAAATATTTCCATGGTATTTTTTTATTAACAAAAATGCTGTCAGTGATTTTTACCAGAGGAAATATGAAAAATGTGTCTCCTCTCCTCTCCCCTCCTCCTCTCTCCTCTCCTCTCCTCTCCTCTCCTCTCCTCTCCTCCTCTCTCCTCTCCTCTCCTCTCCTCTCCTCTCCTCTCCTCTCCCCTCCTCCTATCTCCTCTCCTCTCCTCTCCCCTCACACACATGTAATGTTGGCATAACCCACACAGAAGTCTCTGTGCTGCTGTCTTGGTATAGAACATGGCAGCGGAGCACAGTTGAGCCGTGTTTATTTTATTGGATGTTTATTTCGCTCTGTAAAACATGCCACTCAGGGACCTCGTGGAGCTATGTACTCAAACTCCTCTCTCTCGCTCTACTCCTCTCTTCCAGTGTAAACAGTGTGTTTATTGGGAGTGTTTCCTTCACTTGTCTGTGTAGAAGTGTAATCCATCCAGTCAGACATTGTAAACAACATCTCTACATGTTTATAAATACTGCCCAGCCACTCTAATGAATTTATGGTAATTCCTTGTTCAACTGCATCTACTGTGTGTATGTGTGGATGCTCGAGTTAATGCTTATCTTTAAGGTGAGTATTCTAAAGAGTACAGCACACTTTTGACTGCTTTCTTGTGTTTCTGGAAGCAAGATTTATTTCTTGGTGCGTAGCCTGTTTAAAAGCGTCAAACCTGTGACAGCAGCTAGCAGTGACTGACTGATATGAAACAAATGCGTCGCAGTACGAAGTCCATTAGCAACCAACTCTGTTATATTCCATTTACTTCACTTTAGCTTACCGCAGCAAGCTCTGATCTCTCTATAATTAAGCGTGTGTGTTAATTTTTGTAGAAGTTGTACCAGTGATTTGACTTTAATGATTTTTTAACACATGATGGAGACAGCCAATGCCACTGGAAATGTGTGCACATTATTAAACTTGTCATTCTGGAATCTGAATTTACCACATTTCCCTTTTTTTAAACAGAGAGACATTAAACTTAATTTCTAGTGTTGGAACTAAGAAACTAGAAAACCAATGTAGGCCTATACTCACTGAATAAAGGATGGTGACTGTAATAATTTTTATTTGGCTCCTGTTATTTACAGAGGTGTCAAGTAACACAATACAAATACGTCGTTACCTTACTTAAGTAGAATCTTTGGGTATCTATACTTTACTAGAGTAATTATTTTTCAGCCGACTTTTTACTTCTACTTCTTACATTTTCACACAATTATCTGTACTTTCTACTCCTTACATTTGAAAAATAGCCTCGTTACTCCTATTTCATTCCGGCTTGTCATCGTTCAAAAAAACACACAAAAAAAAACCTATCCAGATAAATCGCGCCATCCGGATAGAGTGAATTTGATTGTGGTTGGATGAGAAGTATAAACACATACCATTTTTTCCCCTTACAAGACTTTAACTTCTATACTTGACGTAGTTTTGAAACCAGTACTTTTACACTTTGAGTAAAAAGCTTGAGTTGATACTTCAACTTCTACAGAAGTCTTTTTAAACCCTAGTATCTATACTTCTACCTCAGTAATGAATGTCAATACTTTTGACACCTCTGGTTATTTACTCTGTTAGCTGCACACTGATAATTTAATTGTTCCAGTTTTTGAATCAAGAAATGTATGTAGGCCTACAGAATAGACTGATTCCAACACCACGGCCTATAATGTTGTTTCATTGCTGGCACCAAAAAGGTGGTGAAATGCAAATTTTGTGATTAATAACTTCTTTCTTCCGCAGGTAGGCCTATCTGAAAAAACCTAACCAAAGAAACCTCGTTGTGTGTCCATGTATCCCATATTACATATTGCATTAGGGTATATGTTAAGTAGGCTTATCCTAAAAAGGTAAAACAGCGCCCCCTTCCCCAACAAAGAGTATAACCACTGCGCCTGCCAAACGTCAATCTTGATATCAGTCTGCCAGGTGGCTCCATTTTTAATTGAAAATAAAAATAATTGTAACGCAACATTCATTTATAGTAGTGTGATTTGTGGGGTAGGCTAAATGAAAGAGCAACATTAATGAAATGTTAAAACTGTTTTTTTAACAAACAATAGAAGTTAACAAGAGTTAGCTTGTTTTTCAATGTTGTGTTTGATGTTAGCTTCAGGGAGTAAGCTAGCAGCTGTTGAGTAGTCGACAGAAATGACCGCCACAGCAACACAGAGGCACAATATGGATAATTCATCTAAATCATCAAGAGAACAGAAACTAATTCAACATCAAACGAGGTGAGTTAAAGTCACACTGTATCTGTTTCATAGTTTGTTTGTTTTCCTGACGGTTGTAAATAACTCCTCAGGAGAAACTATTCACATCATGAGGCTTTCTGTTGGCTGCATTGTTTTCTTTACACTCAACCTGTTGTGTTATTATGAGCAGGGAGAAAGCCTGCATGTATTTGTGAATACTTTTTTAATTAATTGATTTTTCAGTCACCTGTTGTATGTTATTTGTGAATGGGCATATCTAGAGGAACATTTTGCTTGCTGCTTATGAGAAGTTTTTTTTTCATCCTCATTTCTGACCTCGGTTATGTAGACCTATTTAACATTACTTTAGGATTATTACCTGGAGGCCTTCTGAGTGGTTTTTTGTAAGTCATGATACATTTAGATAGTTTGCCTACAAGGCATTTGTTTTATTTTATTTTGTTTTTATGTAGGGTAGGCTGTAAACCTAACCCCTATTTATCAATGATAAGTGCATTATTTGTTATGGATTCATTCATTAAGTATTATAATACTATACCATTAAGTCTATAGTTTAGGTTTAAACTAATACAGTTGCAGCCCCACTACGAATCTTACCCTCATGAGCTTATCAAGTTCAGTTCTGTTTGGACCCCTATGAGAGCTGTCGATTCAAGTTAAACATTTAACATTATTTGAAAAAACTTACATGGCGATAATTTTTTTGGTTCAGTGATATAGACTATATTGTGATTTAAAGAAAGTAAATGAAATAAATAGATGCATTTCCGGCATGGATGTCAAATGTCACACTCCAGCACATTTAAAGTGTCATACCATTCACATGGAGTCTAATGATGAAGATGACAGACACAGAGAGGAGTCTGCTTCTTCACATGCGCTGTTTCACCTTACAGAATTATAAATTAGCCAGATTTTAATTCACTTTCAATATTTTTTACTGCATTTAAAAAGTTTCTCCCCTATAAACGAAGGATTTATGAAAAGCATCTCCAGGTCTGGGGAAACAGTTTTTAAAATGTTAAGTTGATTCCATGACTCATTGATCCTGACTGTGCGGGAGGTGAGGGAGAGGGAGAGAAAGAGAGACGCAGCGCAGACAAGCGCAAAACAAAAACAGCACATTTCATGTTGTCTTTTTTTTTTGTTACTCTGTGACTCTCAGGTCTATCAGTGATGTTTAAGAGATCCGCTGCAGTCTGGAGGCTCTAATGGTCACAGCTGTCTCAAATGAATGATCCCTCTGCAGCTGATCTGGGTAGGTGAATAACTCTAGGACAAAATCATTGATAGTGACTATTTATTGGTGGTCAGATATTTGTGTAGGACATGTTTTTATAGCAATGTAGTGAAAAAACAAATCATCTTCCTCTCATTCCACTTTTCTTCCTCTTTTGCTGGTGCACTGGATTCATAACAATACAACTCCACCACCATAATTGCAGTTAGACATGACAATTTGCCGTGTGCTGTGCTTGGAACTCTGTGTTCTCCATGAAAACACCCGTCACACTTTGACGAGAGCCTGTGGTTGTACTTCATTAGTCGGTGGCTGTTGCCACCACCACCTTTCTAAATGCAGTAAAAAACCCTGTGTGTTTCTTACACCTCATCAACCTTTAATGCTGATCAAAGTTGTCTGCGTCACTTGTCCGTGATTGTAACTTCTAATTAAACAAAAGCTCAACGTCTTCAGCTGCTTGTGACTCGCACAACACTTTACTGCGTGTGCTGCAGGTGTTGAAGTAAACAATGAGCGGCACTTGATCGCAGTTAAAGGTCCGTACACAGCATTAACGAGCACTCTTGATGAGTTACCTCTTATAACAGGATATCTCTCATTTCAAAACTGTGATTCAGCGTCTGCCAGAAGCATCATGTTGTGGTGTCTGTAATGGCAGCAGTGTCACTTGTACCCATTTTTACATGCAGGGACACAGAGACTCTGCATGAACAGTGGTCAGTTCTCAGACTGCTGATGGAGACATCAGACAGACTCTTATTGTAGATTAGTCATGGAAATTATAAAAGTGGCTGGTTTGTATCACACAACACAAAAGTTTGGGCGTCGGTTACGTTGATCCCATAATAGTTTTTATTATTTATTGTCTTTGTGTATGATTCTGTGTGTGTGTGTCTGTTGCTCTCAGACTAAGTTATCATAGCTCCCACCTCATCAGGTCCGACAGGTGTTATGACATTGAAATGAGAGCAGTGATGTATGCATCTGTAATGTGGACCTGTCCTCTTTTGCTTGATGGAAACTGACACGTCTCATTATTGTGACACGCCTGAGAAAAGACCAAAGTCGCAACACTTTGCCTGAAGTGCTTCTCATAAGACATTATGAAGCGTCAGGAGCATGTTTTATAAAGACATTGACAAAAAGTGACACATCACATTTAAAATAAAAAATCCTCCAAAGTGCCAACTAATCCAATGTCAGTTCTATTTAGTGCAGATAAATGGAGTTTCTTTTGCAAATTGGACTCAGGACTAAGGATGTGAGAGTCAAATGATGATGTTAAAATAATTATTCACTATGACTTTCTAAACAGTGTTATCAGATGCATATCTGCAGAAGCATTCATTAACAAAGAGATTATGTAAACGATTCATTGTTAATTTATTAATTATCTGATTAACTATACTGTGCAACAGACAAATTAAAATAAACAAGACATCATTAGCCTCTTGTATAAATGTCAAAAATGTCAGCGCTTTTTTCTGTAAAAAAGAAGTCAAGTGTGAACACGACCTTAATTGATTTAATTTTCAAACATATACCCACATACCCATTCATGATGGCAACCCATCTGGGTTAGGGTTGATGGTGCCCCTTTCTGAGTGAAATCATTCCATCTGAATGAATGGCGGTTAATAGAAAACTAAGATTTAAAGGCTTAAAAAATGAAAACCATACTTTAAAACGGCAAGTATGAGCCGAAATCTGATGACCTAAATCTGATGACCAGTGATGTAAACATTTCAAATGACATTTCTGAACAGTGATCGGCATCATAACGGTATAAAATTAATCGTGTACATGAGTGTCTGTTCAATCTCTCTCCATCAAACTGCTCAAACGAGTCATCAGAGGAAACTGACTTTAAACACCTGATGAGTAATTATTAACCGTGTTAGCCGAGAGGGATCTTTATTTTTAAATAATCTTTATTTGTAGTTTCTAACAGTGTTCATAGCTGTAATGGAGTGGTTATAGACATTTAGTCACCTGGATGATATTAAAACCTTTTGTAATGTTTCTAAAATCTTAACACTGACATTTAACAGCGGACATCACACTCACACAAACTCATCACGAGCAGTCTAAGGTACACACAGAGATGAGCAGAGCGAACAAAACACAAGTTCTTGCAATGGAGGAAAACAAAGGCAAGCCAAGCAAGAAAGGAAGGAACAAAGAAAAGAACATCTTGCTTCCATTTTGTTCCTGGGATGAAAGGATTTCCTATCTCCGTTGGCAGAAAGAGAGAGTTTTCTCCATGGAGGATGAACCTGCCTGTCACCAGTCTGTCCGGTCCCCAAACCAGGAGACACAGGGTCAGAAACATGAGGCTAAGAAGGGCAACAAAGAGGAAGGCCTTGTAAATAAAGCAGCTGTGGGTGTCGTTCAGGTACAAGCAGCTTTACCTCCTGGTGCTACACAGCAGGGTTGTGGAGCTGATGATATGACTAAAGTCCCGGTGGTGAGGAGAAAGCTCTGGACACCACGCACACCATGTAACATACCTCCAAGACAACATCAATGTAGGGTAATTCATACACCTATCAGCAACCAGCAGCCAGCAGCAGCCAAACCAGTGCAGGCTGATGGAGTCAAGGCCAAAATCCCTACATTAATGGATTTTGATTTAGGTAATTTCAAACCTTTTCCAACCATTCCAGAAGTTACTTTCACTAAGAAAGAGCAGACCTACAAGCTATGGACAGACAAGGAGGCTCTAGCCTATCTGGTGATGCAGTTAAAGGAAACACCAGCGAAGGACTGTGTTGACAAAGAGGCTCAGCTCAAGCCAGGAATGATTTTTGTGTCTGAGCTTGAGCATGAGCAGTTCAAAGCCATAGAGGAGGAGAACACCGCAAAGCTCACGAAGCAAAATGCAGATTTAGCATCAGAGATGAAGCAGGATGAAGAAAAGCTGAAGAGGGCCTTAAAGATCAAGGACCAGGAGCTTCGACTAATGGAGAAGAAGGCTTCAGAATCAGAGGCTCTTCAGAAAGTCCAGAAGTTAGAGGACAATCTGTGTGACCAACAGAAGAGTCGTCTCAAGTTTGAAGTGCTCCTGGAGCAGCAGCAACAAGAGTATCACCAGCTGAGCACTGCACTGTCCCAAACAATGACAGAGCTGGAGAATGAGCGGATGCAGTGGGAGGAGGAGAGGTCCAACCTCTTCCAGTCCCTCAGCACTCTGCAACAAACCATGCAGGAGAGAGACAAAACTCTGGACAAGGGGATGAAAAAGCTTGTCAAACTGGAGGAGAAAATGAAAGACCTGAGTGGAAAAGAAGAAATCTCTGAGGAAAAGATTCATCCAGTTCTTCAAGTAAACTGGAGAAATATTTTTCTCATTCTTCTGGTCCTCCCAGCTTACCCTTCATCTTCCTGCTCCAACCGTCCTCTACCTCTTCCCCTACTCCTAACTCCTTCTCCTCTGTCGATGCATTTGTGGGTTTTCTCCGGGTGCTCTGGTTTGTTCCACAGTTCACAGAAATGCATACTAGATTAATTGGCCACTCTAAATTACTCATTAGTGTTAGTGACTGGTGTTTCTTACAAATCAGTCACTCTCACCCAATCAGAGCAAATAATAATTAGAATAATAAAGCAAATAAAATGAATGAATAAATAAAATACCATCAAATTTAAAATATTTCTCTGAATCTGAATACATTTTTAAGTGTCACAGTAAAGAGGTTAAGAAAATATATTTTGAATCTATTAGTTCTTATTTTACTTTTTACTTACAATGGTTTCCCATCTCAAAAGTGTGGTTCTAATGATTAAATATGGTCACAAATAGGATCACTTTTTGAAACAATAATAACTTGATAAGAAAGATCTCCTGTAGCTTTCTTTGGAACAGCGGGGTTGAGTTAGTCTGTTTGCTGAAACTGCTCAGAATGTGTAGCATGTTGTGAAGATGGTGGGAAAAATGTTGATGGTCCGCAGTTTTTCCAGCATTCTGGCCTCAACCACCTCATCCAGTCTGACAAGCTGCAGGCCAACACAGACTAAGCCTTCTTAATCACTCTGTTAAGTCTGTTGGGATCCTCTGCAGTGCTCCAGAACACCGCAGCAAAATGAGATGGTGCTCGCAACAACAGACCGATAAAACATGCTAAGCATTTTGCTGCTGAGGTTTCTGGAGCTGAGCCTCCTAAGGAAGTTAATCCAGCTCAGGCCCTTCCTGTAGACGGCGTCCATGTTGGTGGACCATTCTAGTCTGTCATGCACATGTACCCCTCTCAATGTCAGTCTCAATGATACAGACCGGAGAAGAAGAGGTCTTGTTCCTTCTAACACCGTGTCCATGTAGACGCGAGCGTTGGATATCGCATCACATTGTGCACGATCGCGCTGGTTGTCCACGCGAGCAAAAATAGAAGCGGGGCGTCGGGCGGGTCCTCACTCTCCTTTGCGCTGCGTTGCTTGCAGGCAGTTAGGACACTCAAAAAGGAAACTATAGAATCAAGCTGATTTAGTCTCTGACACTCACTCGCATCGCGTGCTGTCGAGACAGGCTGTAAGTGGTCTTTTGAAGAGGACATGACTCTTGAGTTACACTGGAAGTCTTAAGTGTTTAAGAGAAAAGTAGAAAGAACAGTTCCTTGAGGTGCCCTGATGTTAACTAACCAAACAGTAAGACACACAAACTGTGGCCTTCTTGTCAGGTAGTCCATGATCTGGTCCACAAACATGTCCTCCAGCTTCTCCTTCTGGTATTAAAGGCGCTTAAGATGTCGAAGAACACAAGATCAACACTGAACTGTTAGCACTGTTTTGGGAAGGAGTCCACACCCATGTGAAGGTGTTATACAAACTGCAGGGTTTTTGATCTGAACAAACTGCTGGTCTGAGGTTTGCTAAGACCAGCCTCTCCATGACCTTCATCAGGTGATAGGTTAGTGCTACAGCCATGTAGTAACTCAGGGCTACAGGTATACCTTCCATAGCAATGGAACTATCTGTAGATGCAGACTCTTGTTGAAGAGGTACTGCAGCACACCACACAGCTGGTAAGCACAGACCTTCAGCACCCAAGAACTGATGCCATCCGGTCCAGCAGCTTTCCCCTGGTGGAGTCTCCTCAGCTCTCATCACCTGATCAGCTGTGATGCTAAGTCCAGTCTGAAGGGTGCAGGATGTGGCAGTCTTGGTTGGATGTCAGTTGAGTGACAGATGGGGCTGAGTGGGAGCTGCTGTGGGAAGCGCAAGTGTTTTCCCAGGTCACATCTCAGATGTACAGCACGGGGGCTTGTGGAGGGGTGTGTGTGAGTCAAACCTATTAAAAAAACTGATTCAACTCATTAGCACTGAAAAGTCCCTTCAGCTGCAGCTCCTCCCTTCAGCTGCAGCGAGTGATCTCTCTCATCCCTATGCACACATCCTTTGCACTGTTCCTCTGCAGCTTCTTCTCCAGTTTCTCTTTATTCTCCTTTAGTCTTTGTTTCAGTTGTCTTTGTACCACTTTAAGTTTGTATCTGTCACCCTGCCTTATAGGCCCTCTTCTTCTCATTCAGTAAGACCTTCAGGTTGCTTGTAATCCAGGGTTTGTTATTTGGATAACAAAGGATGTTTTTGTTGGGGATGGAAGTATTAACAGAGTACTTAATGTACTCTGAGACACAGTCAGTGATGCCATCAATGTCCTCACCATGTGGTTCACACAGATCATTCCAGTCTTCTTATTTTACCTGGTGGTGCACATCACATATTGTTGGAAAGTGGGACGTGTAGAGGAGAGGAAGGCATGGTTGAAGTCTCTTTTGAAAAAAATGAATGCGTCTGGGTGTTTGTAGGCCTGCAGTAATTCTGTGGATGACGCCGGAGGCTGCTACAGTGTTGCTGGTCGGAGGAATGTATATACAAATGTATATAATAAGTAAACACATTTTTCATTTTGTGCTAATTTCATTGCAGTGACATAATTACGGATGTGTCCTCTTAAAGCACTGTATGTCTCCAGAAATGTCAAGCAGTTGCATCCCACTTACCATCTGATTCTGCAGCATGCATGCCCTCACTCTTAAGCTCCACTTGACTGTGAACAGCCTTAATCATGGTTGCCAGGCCAGAATCATGTGTTTCTATAACATGAACAATTAGATTTCAGCCCAACCAGCATTTTTCTACTTTTTAAACAAAATTTTCCTAATTGTATGTGAAGCTGCTGGGCTCTTGTGCTGTAATTTATTGTCTTCTACCACTGCATTTGTTTGTATAACACTCTGACTACACAGTGATGGACGACGTGTCTCCACCACCTGCTGTTTTACAGGATGGACTAAGCCCACGGGTAGTTGCCATGATTGCTACTTCTTCTTTTTGGCTGCTTTTTGGTGGATTTGCAAACCAAATATGTGCATACTGCCACCTGCTGTATCGTAATGTGTATACGCAAGTATACTCGGGTTTGGAACAATGTTACAAATGTGAACAAAGATATGTTTGTGTTCACACTGATCAAATGATCCAGACTTTGGGGTCAAACATACTTTGATCCAGGCCCCTAGTGCATAACCATCCTTAGATAGAGGATAGATTGATCGTCGCTTTGGATCAAACATTTGCTTAATTAATTGTAGAATTGTTGGATATCTCTTCTTGTACCACAGTGGCAGCTCACTAAACCAGAGATCCTCACTTTTTTTTCCCATGAGAGCCACATTTGCAGGGCAAGTTGACAGGAGAAACACTTTTACTACAATACAACAAAAGCCACCCAAAGCGATAAGAATTTCTGCCAATTCATTTGTCATCCAACAGCACTGTAACAATGCATAATGTGATAAATGCATTTTGCAATGCATTAAGTTCTTAACAGCATTCTGAAGTGCTGGATTTATATTTCACTTTAGTGCTCACCTGTCATTTGTAAAATCCTTCTCAGTGTATCAGAACAAATAATGTAAAGTTCACACCTTCTATTGATGTTTCCTCAGTATTTATCATTATCTGGGACCAGAAAATATCCTTTGTAACGCAAAGATTTGTGTATTTTCTGCAATTCTTCACTTGTAACGTGTAAAAAAAACAACTTTTCAAGCTAGTGTTACCCTCTTTATTCTCTCATGAAAGCTGTCATTTTGTGTTTTTCCAGTAAGCTGACTATCTATGTTCTATGAACTGCAAAAAACAAAAAAATGTATTAAGTATTTTCTGCTCAATCCCATAAAATAATTTAGCTTCTGTAAAAAGCATTTCAAAGCTGAAACATTACCACATAATTGTTTGTAACATCACAAATTGAAATAATTGGCTGTAAACAAATATCTATTGAAGACTAGTTATTGCTATTGCTAGTTATTTATATGATAACTAGCAAATATTTCAATATTGATTATTACATTTAAAATATGGAGTGTTTTTATATATAATAATACTGATTTGGCAATTTCCTTCTGGTAATGGGATTTTGATTGTTTGGATGGAGTCAAAGACGCTCATGTGCTTTACACTGCAGCAACATTTAAATGTTCTTCTGGGGTCTAGAGGGTTAAGTAAATATTTCAAGTGTCACTATGAGTAAAGTTTCTCTGTCGTATTTAGGCCTCCAGTCTGGTAGGACATTGTGAGTGTAAGCGTGTTGCTATTTCCCTCAGAGATGGCTCGGGTGAATTGCATGAAAGGACAGCTCAAGTGTATTAGTGAATCAAGTACACACATTTTATTACCCTTCATCCCTTTATCTTTGGATGTGAAAGGGTCTATTCACTTGGCTGGGCTTATGCAGTGCACGAACAAGCAGCCAGTCCCGCGTGTGCTGCCTGAGTTTGTCCGTGTTCGCTCCAACAATTGAGAGGGACAAAGGTGAACCAACTGATTTGTTGCAGTCGCTAAAATAATAGAGCAATTTCTTTCCTTAATGCTCGTGGTCTGCTGTTGACTCACACAGACACACGCATAGAAACACACACAGATGGCCAGGTCTTGGGAGAACAGGCTGTTCGCTCAAATCGTCCTCAAACAATGAAGTGCTGAACAGATCACATCAATCTCTCTCAAGAGAAATATTAGTTTCCCCCACCTTCCTTTCCCTCCCACTCACACATACTGGAGGAGGCTGTGCCTGTGTGTGTGTATTTTTGCCTTGGCTTCGTGTGTATGTGAGATCTGTGGAGGTGTAGGACAGCATGTCGGAAAAAAGGATACATTTTCAGCTCGTCTAAAATCTACCTCCGAGTCCCCTTGAGAGGTTTACACAACTGGGGAAAATAGTCGGTGAGGTTTGACTGCCATGACTGTCCAGATCAGACATAAAACAACATCTAACTGGCAGCTCACTGGGCATCAATTACACCTGTATTTGTTGGGTGGAGGAGACCTTGTTTTCACATAAGCTTAAAAGAATATTCTACAGTTAAAGAAGTGCAATGCTTAATATTTTTATATTTAGGTTAATTGCAAAGGCACTATCCTGAATGGTACTACATTTAAGAAAAGCAGCATTGTTGGATTCAACTTCAATAGGCAGGATGTTATATGAGAAGTCTTTAATAGAAGTTAGTTTAGAATTTTTTTTAAAGAGAGATGAAGGAAGACTGGCTGATAAGGCAGGTTGGTTTAAAAAAGTTTCACTATTTAATACAGTTTTTCCTCCTCGCCCCTCTCTCTCCCTCCTCCACTAATCTCTGCATATTAGCTCTCAGGAAGGGAAAGCTCTGTCGGTGTGCTCTGGCTGTTTTAATATCTGTCAGCTTCATCCTGTGCTCCATCCCTCTGCTTCCTCCTCTCTTATTTTGGCTCTCTGTTTCCTCCCGTCTTCATATTTCATGCCTTTGTTTGACTCCTCTGTCCCCGTCTCTGTTCACTCCATCAGTCCTCGTCAGCGACCAGCATCAGACAACCCTGTGTGCGAATGTGTGTGCATTTAGAGAGTGATGATAAGGTCTACACCATTCAGTGCGTTGTCTTAGCATTCCTCTTTTCACCCAGTGCTTTTTGTCACAGAAACCCAGATTTCTTGACACTATGTATAAACACACTGATTGCAGCTAGAGCTGTGGGACCAGTGCCTGTGTGTTTGTGTGTGCGTTAAGTGTGACTGTTGCTGGGTGTGCACAGGTGTTTCAGGGTTACCCCATCATCTTTTTTTTTGCAGGCCATCAATTCAATTAGCCTACATGCATTTCAAAGCAGCTTATGTGCAGATACATTTATTCCCAAGTTGAATTCCAAGAATGTCTAATTAACTTAGAGACTATACAAAATTCACCCAGCAATACAAAACCCTTTGGTATCCATTACTATCAAAATTAAATTCAAGCCATGCCCTTGGTTCATGCATTGGTTGAGAGCATACTGAAACATTCTTTCACCCATTGAATCAAATGTTTCTCTTTAGAACCTGAATTTTGTGTCATACTAAGGGTGTCACCTCAACTATTGACGCTTTATGGCCTCTCATTTCAAATGGAAATGCCTTTTTTATTCAATTAGCAATTCAAAGCGCAATATGGTCATGCAGTTTAACAAAGAATTCTGCAATTAGTAATCCAATATTCATAGTGGTAACTCATTCCCCAGTCAAGTTTAAATAATTCTGAGTCAAAATGAAAGTGAATGGTGCCAATTTAGCGCATGTGAAATCCTGCACCCCATGTGGAGAGGCCACAGTCCAACACCTGACATTTGCTGCTTGTCTTCCCCCACTCTCTCCTATGTGACCTGTCTCTCTCTACTGTCCTATATCAATTAAGGCATAAGTTACCCAAAACAAAAAAAACAATCAATCAATAAATTCCATTTTAATTGCAAAATGCATTGCAATTTGAAAACTGGCTAAAAATCTGGCTACAAATAAATAAATATAAGAGTTTGTCAAATGAAACTTGGTAATAGTAAAAACAACAACAACAACAATGCCTTAGTGCTGATATGCAGACATGGTGAGATTAAATGGAGAAAATAGTGAATAACAGATCAACTGTTACCCGTTTCACTGCTACTATACATCAGAGGTCTCATTAGGGCTGGGAAATATATCGAGTCTTTAAGATATATGGATATATTTTCAAACAAGATATAGGGTAAGACAATATTGTTAATATGGATATAGTTTATGTTGCATTAAAATAACGTTATAGAGGTGCCAGGTCACCTTTTTCTTATCTCACTGATGATGACTGACTGTCTGTCCCTCTTCACCCTGCTCCTCCTCTCTCTCTCTTTTATTGTATTTAAGGAACATTTTGATTTTATAATATTACTTTTTAAATTCACAAACAGGTAGTTTATTTTTCCATGTGTTTTCACTGAAATACATATCGATATATATCGAGTATCACCATTCAGCTAATCAATATCAAGATATGAGTTTTGGTCCATATCGTCCAGCCCTAGGTCTCATTATAAAACAGTGTGTAGAATCCATACTAGTAAAAGTGTACGTGCGCCCAAAATAATTCAGGTTTATAAAACGTTCATACGTACACCTGTATGCAATTTTCCCTTTAAAAATCACAATCCACCTGGAAATGTGTTGCATGTGGAAGAGCCCCCATAAGCCGCCCTCTACACGATTGAAATTGCATACGAAGGAGCCAATCTAAGGTTTCCAGAGCTGGATCACTGCGATAACCAGGAAGTTAGATGAAGAAAATAAACTTTCTGCCCCAGAAATGGAGGTGCTTGTGAAATAAGTGGAGGTCAGAAAGCACATATTGTTAGTTTGCTGAAGCAGGAGGATCACATACTAAAGAAAAATCTGAGAAAGACAGACAGAAAGAAAAACGTTACTGCTGCGTTCACGCGGAGTCCTCCTGCAGTGCCAAGACATCCACTGTTCACCATTACGCACAAGGTGATGAACAATGATTTCTGAGTGCTGACTTCAGTCAGAAGTCTCCCTCGCTCAAGGATATTATTAATCAGAAGTTTGATAAATGAACAACAACCTTAAATCGTTGGCCACATTTTATCGTGACAAACTCTGTCTGGTCTGTGACTAATTACGAGAATATACATTTATATAGAGGCCTTTATTACCCAATAAATACATGCAGGTGAAGAAGATGTGCAGATGAAGATGTGCAGAGTAACCAGAAGGCAAAATGTGTGGAACAGCCACCACAGTGTCTCTGTGCGTCTTACAGCTCAGTAATCTTTGTTAAAACTAAAAAAACACACTTGATAATGATAAATGCACGATATTGGAATATTAAAAACTGGTGGCGCCATATGTTTTTTTTGTTAATCTACATCTTGGGAGAGAAGATGCAAATTTAATTCGACAGCAAATTTGTGTCAGCTGTGTGTCCTCTTTATCTTATTAGGGTTATTTGTACAGGATGTGATTGGTACTCCTCGGTCAAGTCAAGTTTATTTGTATAGCATGTATAAAAACAGCCTCAGTTGGGGCGCTGGTGGTGCAGTGGTTAGTGCGCGCACCCCATTTATGGAGGCTGTAGTCTTTCAAGTGGGCGGCCCGGGTTCAAATCCGACCTGTGGCTCCTTTCCCGCATGTTATCCCCCTCTCTCTCTCTCTCTGATTTCCATCTCTATCCACTGTCCTATCTCTCAAATAAAGGCACAAAAAGCCCAAAAATAAATCTTAAAAAAAACCCCCCAAAAAAACCAGCCTCAGTTGACCAAAATGGGGTTTGACCCAGTGGGTGACTTGTATTTTGCAGCAGTGAAGCTCGCTTGTTGTATGTTCTTGTTGCCTCCCCCCGGGAACATCTCTTGTGGTTCTTGACACTTTCGGCCTTGCTTTGCTAAGAATTGTTGTGAATGAAGAAGATCACATTGATCAGTGCTCTGTTTGTGTAAAACTGGTAGTCTGGAATAGTCAACACGATTTAACACCTTTATCAGACAATCAGCTGTCTGATCCAATGAAAACCCTGTACATAACTCTTCAACTTTTATAAGATATAAGAAAACAGCTGTATATTAAACTCAATACAGCATTTTTGTGATAATCCATTGTGCTTTGAGAGGATTTCTATGAGACTTAGTTGTAGGGGAATTTCTTAAGACATAAAAAGGCCGGTAATCCTTCAAGTTTATTGAAAACACAAGAATCACCATACTTGGAAAAAGGTTTATTTCACTGGTCAGTGATGAAAATATACAATACAGAAATGATGGTGTCTCCTAAATTTAACTGAAGGATTATTATTGATATTATTATTACTATTAATGTGGAGAATAAGGGTTACTTTGCAACACAAAATCTGAGACCAGGACGCTCGTTGGGCAGACAACTTTTCAGTCTTTGTAAAACTGAATGCATACAGTAGACAGTAGTTCAAGTGCTTGCACCTGATTTGACCGGCCATGAAACAGTTGGGGAATAAACAAGAAAAAAACACGACAAAACTAAGCATGAACTCCTGACCTTTGCACTTTAATCATATAATGTTTTATTTTTTATTCAACTTTTTCTTTTTATAGATGCTAAGAGCAGTACTGCTCAACATGGATTCTTGTACCATCTCTAAGAGTTAAATATGCATGTGAATGTTGGTACAATGCTGTTTTGTTTTCAGGTGGTCATTACAGTATTTGAGTTCAGACCAGTTCAGACTACGGTGCTACAGGTCACAAATGTCTCGGTTCGGATCACAGATTTTTGTCACGGATCATTTCACATGTTTGGCATGCTCTTACACTGTCTTCTTTTCACTGAGACTCCGACAGGGATTAAACAGCACTACATTTATCTTAGACATTAATTATACATTTTCCATTGATCCGCGGATTACATGTGAAGCGAACGATGGGGGGTGATCAAAGTGTGATCGGTTTCAGCACTAGTTAAGACAATGAGTTAGCTTGACTAAGGTGCCTTTGACACCCACTGCCGTTCATTATATTGTGCAGCTATGACAATCACCCTATATAAACTGAATCATCAAACTATAAAAGGCGTCAGAAACTAGGAACTATACGCTACTACATACACACTAGTGTTCCCCTACCATTATATTGGGGGGGCGGCCCGGGCTTTTTGTGCCTTTATTGTAGGGATAGGATAGTAGATAGAGTCGGAAATAAGTCATTTAAGGATACCTTTCCGATAGAAAAGGACAGCTGTCATTAAAAGTAACCAAGATTCCTTCAAGTGTTTGTGTCGTCGTGTCGCTGTGTCGGCATGTCGGCTTGTCCCCACCCCCCCAACGCTGTAAACCTAGGGGAAACACTGCACACTAAATCAGTCTGTATTAGGAACATGTGACTGACTATATCGCACTATAAGAATACGCTAATTGCTATTGCTAATTGTGTTGTTGCTAATTATGTTTTACAAGTGATTATTAGTCAGCTCACCTGTATAATAATAATCCTGTATATCACCTTTAGGTTTCTTTAACACACTTCCTTTAATGCTTCAAAAAGCCGCGGTCCATTCTGCACATAGTGACTTTTGTGCTCTTGTTAAAATTCAGTGTTTTTCTGCTTCTGATGGTGAAACCTAAAACACCAAGTTGGAACTAATTCTCTCTGGCTTGTTAGCAGAGGCTGTCACAGAAAATATGTCTCCTCCTTCCAAAGCTCGCCTGTTCTCATTTCTCTATTTGCTTTTATGTCTCAAGTACATTATTTTGTTATTATTATTAAGCAAAAAAGCCCAGCTCGCACTCTCTGCGCCTCGCTTCCAGGAGTGCAGAAATTGAATATTGCATTTAAAAGTCAATTTCCACGATGGGATTACGCAAATCAGCCTCTCCCTGTTCCACTCTTTTGCTTCCATTCATCTCCCATTCATCCTCCTCCACCTTGATGCATCTCTTCATTTGCCACGGTTTACTCTATTCATTTGAAGACATCTTTTTTCACGCTTAACCGCCCGACTCATGTTTTTCCACTTTGCATTGTTACGCTGCCCCTGGCCAACCTGTGTGTATTGTGTGTCGGTGTGTGTGTCTGTGCATATACAAATATCCTCCCCAGACCTTTTTAAGTGCAAAAAAAATATGCTGGAAAAAAAAAATACTAAAAGCTATTACTCCTCTTAAATGTAATGTTTTTGGTCAATGCAATTTATCTATTAGAAGTGTTAGTTATTTATTTTTTCTGTGAAAGCAGAGAAATTGTTGAAATTGTGCCTGAGAAGTGAATTTGGTGAAGAAGACTTGGATGATCAGAGACGCATTTTAACACACCACAACAACACCTCACTCTTAGTAAAGTTATGGGGTGGCTCAGCTTTTCTTAGGGTGCACTCACACCTAAGCAGCTTGGTCTGTTTGAAAGGAACTCTGCTGCGATTTGTCTCCATCTTTATTCTATAGATGAAAACATTGCCAAGCTCTTGTTTACTTTCAGGCTGTAGTGCAGCATTAGGCTGGACTCAGCTACTGACTGGATGCCACATGCTGCACTCCATCATCTTACCTGTTGCTTAGACCAGTAGTTCCCAAAGTGGGTGTCGGGACCCCCAGGGGGGTCGCAAGCCACCAAGAGGGGTGTCGCGAGATGCCTTACATAAAAAATAATTTAAAAGTGCATAAGTATATATTTTTACCCATTTTTGTAAATATACAAAAAGTAGTCCAATGTCATATAAGACAGTATCATTAAGTGAAATGGAAATTAAATTAATGTGTACATTTTTTATTGTTTTTAGGCTGTTGTAACCAACCTTTGTGTTCCTAGTTTTTGGATAGGTTTATTAGTGTGTGCGTGGCTGTCGCTACGTTATATACCTAACTAACCACCTTAAAGAACAGTGGGGGGTCCCCAATTTCTCTCACCTTCATTTTGGGGGTCACGACCTGAAAAGTTTGGGAACCCCTGGCTTAGACTGTTGTTCCCATTCTACCGTATTTGTTGAATGGTGGTGTCGTTTTCATAGGAAAGGGCTTGAATAATAACAAAGGTTAAAAATACTTAGTAGTATTGATATAAAATACAATAAGTTACCTTGTTCTCCTCCTAATTCTAGTGAAAATAATGCCAGGCATGTCAATCAGACAATAGAAACATTTGTGAGGTGAAGCAGTGAACAGACAGGAACAGGCTGACTGGATCAGAAATGACTGTTGCTCTATAATGAATATGCTAATTTCTAGAGGAGATAGAAATGTAATTGAAGGTCAAATTCACTGATTATGCCAAAAGTTAAAGCTACTGCGAGAAACTTTGATTTTGTGTTATATTTGGCGACCTAAATATATTTGCCCTACTTGTGCACTGAAAGAAAAACATTGTGCCGACTTTCAATAATCAATTTTATCACTCACTTTGACTCTTTGCCTTCCACATAAAAAATGAATTCTGTGCCCTGATCTGTGTCTGAAACAATCCTCTGCCACCCTTCACCTCCCCTCCCATCCCCTGCTTTCTTTATTTTCTGCACCTCTCCAGACGGCATCTCTCACCCACTCCACTTTCCTTTCTGCTTGTTTACAGTAAGCAGGTCCGAGCAGGATGGTTTTACCTTTTATGGCCATTCTTTATCCACGGTAAAAGCACACTAATACAATGGTATGTTACCCACCTCCCCCTCCTGGTTCTGACCTCTTGGATAGGGTACCGTGAATGGATGGCCTGTGTGTGTCTGTGTGTGTCTCTGTGTGTGAGTGTGATACAGACTGGATTACCATGTCAGTACGGCGTTCAACTTCTGATGTGCGTTAAAAGCACCTTTTTAAAACATCCCACTTGTCTACATATACAGATAGTAGATGAGGCAGAGGGTTTGTTTTGAATGCCTGGAGATATAAAATCTCTTCTAGCAAGTGTTTGGGTTGGACTGGGGGTCCCTATGTCTCACACAAATACACACACACTTGCCAAACCAGAAAGGTGTTACTGATTAAGTCCCGCTGCAAACACATGAAAGGATCTTAAAAAGGAGGAAGGAGTCTAAGAAAAGAAAGACTTGACATGAAGCGGTGTTTGGGCAAAGTGGGTGTAGACAAGAAATGTTATGTTTCAAAGCATTTTTAAGTTCCCATGAATCGGCTCATAGGGTGCTATTTACTTCCTGTGTTTCCCTCTCTTTTCTTGTTTACACACAAATGGCACAAGGATGTGGAGTACGTTTGTAATTTGAAAACAACACCACAAAGACCTGATACATTTGTAACAAATACAGTAGGTAGGAGAAATAAACTGCAATAAATTCCAAACATTTTACAGGGAGTCTTTGAATGCATCTCAGTGGCTTTAGTTATTTATAATACAGGATAATGTGTAAATACATTCATCAAGAACAGTAAATGGACAGTTTCATCACAAGTACTGTGGAGGTGGCCATTATCCGGAATGAATGAACACCCTGCAGCCAATCAGGATCAAGTGCACTAAAGCTACAATTATATTATATTTTCTGTCATACAAGTGCAATATTACTGCTTTTTACTTGCACCTTATGTCACAGCAGAGGTTGTGTATACTATGCATGTTCTTGTGTGTGTTTGTGTGTTGGGGGTATACTTAAATTTACATTGAAAAAACTGAAACATTATGAAAAAATACAGTAAATCTGTCTCTTCTCCATTTTGCTTAATCCATACCTAAAAGATATCAAAGCATATCAATAAGATTACTATGTGGACTTTAACATTTCCATTAATAATGGCATCAATTTTCCTTATTACAAATATAAAAGCTACATTATTTTAAACAATTTTTATTGAGTCATTTATATTGTAATATGTAACTCCCAAATAAAAGTGCAGAGCAGACTGGAGTAGATTGTGATATCAGCAGCCCTTTGTGACAAATAAGTAATTTTTTGTGAATTGTGAATTGCTTTGAATCAAAAATAGATTATGATTCAAATAATGACTCCAAGAATTGAAATCGAATTGTGAGATACTAAAAGATTCACACCCCTACTAGCTACTAGAGCCCGACCGATTAATCGGATATCAGATATTTGCATATCGAGTGCATATCCGGCTGATTTTATCACCAATATTACTCGATTTTTTTTTCACCAGTCAAATAGCATTTCACTCGAGTATCATTGTATTACACTATTTCTCCTTTTGGCTGTCACCAGCAGAGTGTGCTATATGGATTACAACATCACTCATTATCACAGTGTCAAGTGGTAATGCACGTACATGCGCAGTTACTTTCCAGTTGAGTGACCATCTTTTCTTTATTATACTGTTTATCTTAAAAGATAACACTGGTGGAAAATTTTCCACAAATGTACATCTATATCTATCTCTAAAGATTGAAGATGGATCTAAGAAAGATGTTGGCAGTTAAATGGGTTTCCGATTTTTTACCTTCCCAATATCGATATTGTCCCCTAAAAAAATCTCATATCGGTCGGGCCTTTTATGAAATATCTGTATCTATTGTCTCCTATACACTCTGTTTTTAAAGTTTGATTTAGCATTGATTTGACAATTATCTAATATCACTTGGAATTACTCCTTGAAAAAACCTGAAAAGTGGTCAGTTAGCATATATTCCAGTACAGTACTTGTGACATACACTCAAAAGTAGCACAGTCCATGCTTCTGTAATGGCATTTTGTGTTCTGCATGATAGATGTGTGTTTGTGTGATAGAGAAAGGAATGCATGTGTGAGTTGTGTTTTATTGGTATATTTGTGAGTCTGTTTGGGGGCCTATGTGCAGCAGCAGGGACTTGAGTTAGCCACAGGGTGTGCACTGGGACCTGACCACTAGTTATGAAATGTCAACATGTATGCATGTGTGTGTGTGTGTGTGTGTGTGTGTGTGTGTGTGTGTGTGTGTGTGTGTGTGTGTGTGTGTGTGTTTGTGGCCCTGGAATGCCAGTGTCAGGGGCCTGAGAAACAGCCATGTACAAACAAACATAGGCTCGTCTTTCCCTGTTGCCCTCCTCTGGTCCCTATCACTCACATGGAAACACACACACACACACACACACACACACACACACACACACACACACACACACACACACACACACACACACACACACACACACACACACACACACACACACACACACACACAGCAGGTTGCATGGAGCTATGTTTATTGTCTCAGTATTAACTAACTTTACTGCCATACTCGGCCTCTGTAATTAGATTTACCTTTCCTTGTTTTCTTTTCCTTCATTCAGGCCTTTCCTGCCTTTTTTCTTTTCTCTTCCTCCATCAAAGTTGTTTTTCTTTCATGAGCAGCCATGTGGAGAGGGAAAAGGTGAAGGAAAGGAGAGGAGGATCCTAGCCCTACCTCACCTTCCTTTCCTTACTATTTCTATTTTTCCTCTTGTGTGTTTGTTTTTTTCTCTCTTTTTCTCCCTCGACTCTGTCACCTGTCCTCTCCCACATTGAATTTCACCAGCGCGGAAAGCAGAGCAGCACCCTGGGGTTCCTCCCAGAGCGTTGCCAGCGGGATTCATCGCTCCCTCTGCCCTTCAGCACCCTCACCTCACCTGGAGGGATGGGACACCTTGCTGTGGGGCTCACACATACACAGTATATCCCCAAAACACAAACAACGAGTTACATGTGGGGTTGAGCAGGCTCTCCTTGGGTCCCGCTCAGTCCCCACTGACAGTTCTGTGTCTCTTTTGTGCAGATGAAAGAGTGTGTGTTTTCCCCACAGAGCTGAGGTTGCATCCTACTGTCAGGGGATGTGTTGTGATCTCTCCATTGTTGTTTCGCCTTTTTATGCCTTCCATTATGTCTTTCTTCTCCTCATCAACCCGTCCCGCATACTTTGGGATGTGGAAATAAACACACGGACAAAAAAAAACCGGAGAAACACTCACACACTTACATTATGTGCTGACAGACATATACACATAGCAATTGAAGAAGTTTATTTTAATACTCATTATCCTGTGACACAAGCCAAGGAGAGAATACTTTCACAAAGTTTTGTTTAAAGTATTCCCGTTGTGCCTCTCTCTCTGTCTGTTTGTGTGCATAAGGCGGCTAATTTTTTTTTGTTGTTGCAACACTCTTTTCAGTCTCTGGTTCTGTTTTGGAAAGAAAACTTAAAAATGTCCCACTCCTGGTGGAAGTGCCCACTGTAAACTCCTCTTATGGTAGTGTTATGGTCATGTGCACAGTTCTGTGTATAGATCTACTTTGTTTTCCCCTTTGAGATTTTAAGCCTTAAATGGAGACAAACAGACAGCAGAAGCTACTTGGAAGTTCCCCAGACAGGTTTTTGTTGTGTGCATACACATGCATGTGTGTGACCCTGTGTGTCTTTGTGTACACAGACCTTAGAAGCCCATGGGTGAAGGCTTCCATATCAAAGGTTCAGTAAGCAGGGATTAAATATCACTCCCCCACCAAAGAAGGTTTGGACCTGTTTAGAAGTGACAACAATAGGTGGCAAAACATTAGACTGTCACTAGAGGGGCAAACCCCAGCTTGCTATGCCCTGAAGAGCAGGGCTTTTAATCTTTCATGTATAAATTCAATTATGATCTACAACATCTACCCTCACTTTTCCTGTTTTTGTGTCTAACTGCTCTTGGTTTGAATCTGTCTTTGTATAGCGAGACATGTCTGGAAGAACCAAGATGAAGGACAGGAGAGTGCAAGAGGGAATAAAAAGCTACTCAGCTGCTCCCCCTTCTCTCACTCCCTCTAACCCTCCTCCTCCTCCTGCCCCTCGGACCCCTCCCCTCCAGGGAATCTTTTTTGGGGCCCAGCTCATATTTTGTTTGCACAATGCATTCCTGCAGGCTCTTTATTTATGTCAATCTTCCTTTTGATCAGAGTCTGGTTACCACCGGTTACCCACTCGCAGCTCTTGTAAGTGAAGGAACCCACCTGTGATCCAGAAATCTGTGTGTGAGTGTGTGCGTGTGTGTCTGCAGGAGCATGGGGCCTTGGTTACAGGGCAAGTTTACCGTCAATTAATATGGCAAAATGATTCCCTCACATGGTAAAGCATTTATGTAAGGGGATCTGGCTGGTGGCGTAGCCCGGGACATCTGGCTGTGATCTACACCACAGATGGTTCTACCTGCTTACACACTGGTTTAAAAAAACACACACACACACACACACACACACACACACACACACACACACACACAGTCTGCAGGCCCTGTTTTGTGTGTAAGTGTATGCGCGGTGAACTCTGTGTGTTTGTGTGTGTGTTGTACATTTTAGGCTTTAGTGCCCGGCTGCCGCTGCTAAAAAGGAAATAGTGAAGTGAAGCCTTTGAATGGAAGCACGCACACACTGCTGAGAGAAGAGGTCACGCATGCTTGACTTCTGGGCTTGGTTAGGAAAAGCTGGAGCTTTGAGTTATGGACAAAGTGCATGCACAAAAAGTGCTTAAAAACAAGTCAAAAACAACAAGCAGGTGGGACACTAATGGATCCTTTACAGAATCTCTTAAAGCCATATATGTTTCTGTTTGATTGATTTTCTGCATTTTTCTATGATCATTTAACAATATGCATATTCAGTAAAAGTTTATTTTGGGTGGTCAGTTGTAATTCTTGATCTGCTATACTATTTTAGTATGTGTTCAAATTTGAGATAGCAGAATAAGACATTTTTCTTGGAATCTTTAAGAAGGGGAAATGTAGTTTTTCACTCTGTTATTGAATATGATTAATACACATTGTCAAGAAATACACACATGCACAAACACAATCCTATGGACACAATGCAATGCCAGGTCGCATGAAAACAGTCTCTCAACATCCTGCAGGAAGTTGAATCATTTCACATTAACATGAACATTCGTATATTGATAAAGACTTTTAACATGACATTTGCGTTGCACATCAGTAAGTGCCATCTCTTATTCATCATTATGCCTGCATGTGCTTTTGAACCTATACTCTATAAGGAATTTGTTGTTAAGGCTGAATGCTTTAAAAGAAATTACACTATAGAAGCAAGTAATGGAAGTACAGAATTTGTGAGATATGTTCTAGTCACCATTCAGTAGTTTTCTCACCACAAAGGAAACATTTGGTTATTGTTCAGATATAAAAAGTCCTGCCACCGCATTGCAGGCTTCTTTGAGGGGAAGAAGAGGTTTTGCAGAAACCTGAATCTCAGGTCATATCGCCCACCTCCAGGTCAAACACTTCAATTTGCTGTCACGTCTCTCCCCTATGGTTGATGTTCTTCTTGTTTGCTTTAACAGGTATGGATGTAAGTGAATCTTTTCTTTAAAACCAGCCAATTCTTCTCTCGCTCTTCCTCATTCCCCCTCTCCTCTCCATCACTCCATCCTGCGAGAGCCCTCAAGAGATGTGTGTAGCCTCTCACTGCCCGTATCCAAATAATTAATCCAAAGCAATTACTCTCCTCCTTCATCTGTCCGTCGGCCCGCTAACAAAACATTTCGACACGTGTCCTCATCACTCCCCTTTAATTAAGGCAGCACTATTTATCACTCCCCTTTAATTATCCTAGCCTGTTTATCAGTCCGCCTTTAATGGAATGGGCACCAGAGAGATATTTGAACAAAACACAACCCGCTACGCTTTTCCTCGCTTCTGCCAGTTTTGAACTCAAGAAGAAGAAGAGAAAAACAACACAAAACAATTAGTCAAGGAAAGAAAACGGAGAATTAAAAAAAATAGAGGGAGAGGAGAGGAACTCGGAGCGCTGAAGGAGATAGAAGTTGTTGTTTTTGCTTTCTTTCTTTGCAATCAGGGTGATGGCCACACTCACACACTCCGCTGTGCTTTTGTTTCCCCCCCCTGCAGAAAGCTTCCGCAGACTCCATGCGGTTCACACTGAGTTCAAACACACACACATGCACACGCACAAACTAAGATCAAACACAACTCCACAATAGTTCTTTTGTGTTCTGTAACCATGGTTTCTGTCAGGTTTAATGCCTAGCAACATGTGTCACGGGGCAACCACTCACTGAGAAGGGGAGGGCCTCTGGTACACTTCATAACAGCACAAGTGTTTGGCCATGAAACAAATTTTACTACCGTGGCACTTGCTTAGAGGAGCGAGTTTGAACATAGCGGTAGGATTTTATTCTTTAGTGTCTACCTACACACAGCAGATGAGTGTAAGTGCAGTACGCCTGTGTGTGTATGAACATCACTAAAGACTGTGTTTTGATCTCATATTAACAGAGTTGTCCATCAGACTTTAACCAGCTCAGACAGAGGAGAAGCCCACAGGAAAAGGGAGGCAGCTTTAGAATCAAACCCAGATACAGTGCTCCTCCCCTGGATCCAAAACTCCCAGACCTGGTTCAGGCTGGCTCTGCCTGGGGGCAATTTGATGAATGTAAATTGTAACCGCACAAAGGTTGGACAACTAGTAGGGTCTCACACAGCTGAATGCACACGTACACACACACAAAATACAAGCTGCTGGTAGGGTCAGAAGTCTGGGTGTCACACCCTGTCATTGCAGATTAAGTTATGCAAAGTGAGGTGGTCGGGCAGCCAACCCCTAGGGCTTAACAAGCAGGAAACACTAATTGGGTCGGCTTGCTGATTGCCATAATTGCTACTGTGTGTGTGTGTGTGTGTGTGTGTGTGTGTGTGTGTGTGTGTGTGTGTGTGTGTGTGTGTGTGTGTGTGTGTGTGTGTGTGTGTGTGTGTGTGGGTGTGCGTGTGCATGTGTGTGTCTGCATTACACATGTCTGACTAAGAGAGTACGGCTGAACAACCTGCTAGGTAACATTGCAGCTTTTAGCATGGACCTCTCTCTGTTCTCTGAGGAGAAGGGGAAGAAGATAAAGGAGATTGAGAGGAGGAAAGAGATAAAGCAGGGGATTCAATTTAAATGATAAACAATGAAAACTTAATTTACATTTTTTAAGATTAGGTTCAGATGGAGAATAATACATGCTATTCTTAAATCAACTTTTATTTTATTGAATATAAAAGCTATTTATTAAATGCATTGGCAGTATTTTGCAGTAATAAGTTGTCAGAGCTATCCTGTCTTTCTTGGCATATCAAGTTATCAAGGTATAAATCCAGAAAGCCATATAAAAATGTATCAATGCAACCAATTTATTTCTACTTGGCTTTTCAGATAAATTAGTTTAACTGTATAACTTAAGCGTGAGCATAATGAAAGCTTCATCCTCTAACCTATCAGATATCACTCTTAGCATTGTCCAGAAAAATTGAAATTGGGGCAAATTTACCAAAGCTTACCAAGCTTGAGTTTGTCAACTATCTTATCTTTTTTAAAGCTAGACAAAAAGTCACCAGGAAGTAACGTTTTACAAACTTCATGTTTTATTCAGGAGGCCGATATAAAGGAAATATATTTACAAGTGCTCATGCTCATTGCACACATGCATCACAAGACATGATTGTAGGGGAAAAAAAGTACTTTCTATTATTTAACACTAGTAAGAAAATACCTCTTGTGATGCTCAATACTGCAACAGTGAGAAAAGTATCGACGCAGCAAATGCTTTGACACGTTTTGAAGTTAGGCGACACAGTCAGGTAATTATTATTATTATTTTTTTACAAATATCCAAAATATGCCAGAGGCCTTTCAATGACAGAGGAAACATTTTCAAAGTTGTTCAAGTGTTTTACAAACAGAATTCGGACAAATATGAGTTTGAGCTCCAAAGCTCCTGCACTAAAAGGCCTCTTACGCTACAGCTCCACTGCTTCAGGTGAGGACGCTAGGGATCGCGCCGGAGCACTCAACTCGCTGCTTGATGGGCGTATACCCGTTTTATGGCTGTTGGCACATTATTTTATTTTGTTTTCCCTCCTTTCTTGCTGTAGCTGCAACTGGTGAAATAGTCTCAATGAATGCACCTGATTGGATAGACGGGCGGCTAGTCCGGGCGGTTGCTGTACTCAGCCGGAGCCCTTCTGGAGACATGCGGCAAAAACCGCGGGGTCTGATCTGAACAGAGCTGCCACTAGCATCTGGAGCTGATGTTGGAGCTCACATAGAGAATTGATCTTATCAATTAGTTTTTTTCTGCAACTGTAGTTAAGGTGGAGGGTGCGTGTTGTCAAGGTGTCCGCCTTTACTAAAAAGTGCTGCAGGAAACACTGCATGTATTTTAAAAAAGTAACCTGCTTCGCTTGGAGTGGAGATGACATAAAAAGTAATCATGACTGAAAACATGATTGACAGTCAATCCCAACTTCATGCTAATAAGTCCTGAGGCTAGTATGTTTAAATAGAAACATGCTGCATCAAATTGTGGTCTACAGCAACAATCTTTCTCCACAAGTCAGAAATGATGGAAATCACTTCATGCACACAGTTATGTACTATTCACATCTTCACCTTCATGTAGCTATGATGCACATAACTCGAGGAGAATAAAGAAGTTATGCAGCACCTCTGCAAGAGCCTCTTCACTTTCATGTCCTTAGCATCAGTTCATTAAATGACACGCTCATTCTAACAAATTCTTATGTATTTACTATCCAGGAATTGTCCTGTAAAGTTTGTTTCATGTTCTTAATTTAGCAACACAAACAAAACTTTTTTGTCCAAGTATTGCAAAATACCAATTTTATCTGTGTTTTCTTGAGTTTGTTTTAGCCTCTTACACACTTTTCTTTTAGCTCTATCGCTGCCTCTGTGTTTGCATATCCTTCTTTTGCCATTTTCACATTGTGCTTCCTCAATATTGTTATAACTCAGTTTAGCCATCATTACATCCGTGTACATTCATATTGATTCCTCGCTGGCAAAATGTTGGTGTCGCACACATGTACACACAAACACACACAAACACACAGCGCTCCCCCACTTGCTCAGCTGATCACGTCTTGCCTCTGCGACTACCTACAAAGATGGCACAGGGGGAGGATCACTTTGTCTTCCCATTACTATTAGCAACATTCAGATTGAAGGCACAGGGCTGTAAATATATCGTGCCTTGAAAATACAGTCTGAATAAGTCTTTTACGTCGAATCACTCACTCTGTCTTTCTCTGTCTATCTCTGTCTATCTCTCTCTCGCACACACACACTCTCACACAAAGAGTCATCCTAACCTACACTCTCTCTCTGACTTACTTCCTTATTTAATGTGGATGGTTCCACTTGTGGCTCTGAATGAACCAGCACACTCCTATACTCCTAATTGCCTGCTATCCTCATCCTATCCTCCTCAACCAGACACTCACACACATTCACACCCAAACAGGCACAAAAATACACACTCCTGTGCACGTAACCTCCCCCTCGCCCCCCCATGAAACGCTAGCACCCAGTAATGGCTAACAATGCACTGCTACAAAGGCAGCGTTGGGCCCTGCAACAGTGTTAGCTGGCCTCTGTGCAAGTGCTCCCAGCAAGCTAGCTGGATTTTAGGGTTTAGTGTCCCACTGAGACAGAATAATGAGTGTATGTTTCTAATCTGTGTGCCTGGCTGTGGGTGTGTTTGTGTGCTACAGCAATGCCGGAGAATAATGAGTGTGTGTTGCTAATCTGGGCCCTCGGAGACTACCTCTCCCGCTCCTCTCACACTGTTTCAAATCAGCGGACTCTCTCTCGCTCTGTCTCTCCTCTCCTCCTCTCACTCTCAGTATGCAGGCTAATTTAGCGCTTGCTTTGATGCGTTCTCCAGCGGGCCTGCGTTTCTCATATCCAAATGCAGGGATTAGCCGTCTTTTATTCTCCAAAGCCCATCTCATCCTGTTCTCCCTCTTTTTCTGTCTGTTGCTGTCTTCCCGACCCTTGGAAACAGTGGCAGGGTCTTAACAACCTGACAACAACTGCTTTGTTGTTGTGTTTTTGTGTATCGGTTGTTAGCTTAGGCGCTTAGGCCTTTGTGGGCCCGGTGTTCGCTTGTATGTTCTGGGGATACGTGTCAATAGGGAGTGGGGTGTAGAGGAGATTTGGCGGGGATGACAGGAAATAAGGATGAGAAGAGGTGAGGAGAGAGGAGAAGATAGAGGAGGAGAGTAATTTAACAGAAGCTATCTTGTTTTAAGATTCATTAGGAGGAATAATGGGAAATTATGTGGAACTAAGTTAGTCTCTGGGTGACATCATGATTCCTTTGTAGCCAGCTTTTTGTGGTTATTTCTGCGTGTGTGTTTGTGTGCGTGTGTGTGTGTGTGTATGTGTGAGACAGAAAAAGAGATGGCAGGTCTCTTGGTGATATTCTAAATCCCTTTGTAGAGACAGGGACTGTCACTTCTGAACGTGTGCGTGATGAAAGTGAGTGTTAAGCAGCAGAAGCAGCTAGCATGCTCCCACAGAGACAACACACACACACACACACACACACACACACACACACACACACACACAGACACACACACAGATTGAGAAAAAGTCTCTTGATGATCTTTCAACTGATCTGCAGAAGTGGCTTAGGCAGCGAGGGCACCTTTGGGACTCCTCAGACTTAGAGACACACATTAACACCTCACACACACACACACACACACACACACACACACGCACACACACTTAAACACCTTCAAAACGTGTACAGCACTCAGACATATAAGCTGTTTTTAAGATGCACTCCTGACAATTTCTAGAGAATTTCTGGACGACTGCCCCGTTAAAATCATCCTCATCTTGTTGTTCACAAATGCACCTCACAGTGGGCGACTATCCCTGAAGGATGGGAGGGGGAACGGGGGTCTCCTGAGACAAAACCATAACATAAAAGCAACAACAGGGAAGTGGCCAACAATGCAACAGAGTCCACTATATGACACTATGAGAACATTTGCCTTTTTTTTTTATCAATGCTCTGCGTAGTTCTACAGAATCATCAACATGCCTTTAATTAGAACATTAACAATTATGACAGTGGATAGAGTCACAAATAGGAGAGAAAGATAGTGGGGAATTAATTGGGGGAAAGGAGCCACAGGTCAGATTCGCACCAAGGCCGCCCGCTTGGAGGACAATAGCCCCTGTACATAGTGTGTGCGCACTGACCACTAGGCTAATGGTGCCCCCCACATCGACATCCTTTAAAATCATTTTCCCTTTTGTTAATCTTCTCCTCTGTCACACTGTCGTTGTTGTGTTACAGCTGTAAGAGTCTCCTGATGCTTTTTCTCTGTTTTGACGGAGGTTGAGGGTGACCTATTACCTCTTGGGCTCCATGGAATTCCATACACGGTGCGTCTGCGCCCTTCCGACCTCCAGCTGCGCTATGATTCTATTGGCTGAATGGCTCGCTGTGCTTTAGAGCAAAGTGCTGCCAGCATGAATGAAGAGGTCAAAGGTCCAGACTTGTGGAAATTAGGCAATGTTTACGGTCTGACTATTACCGCATTGCCGAAATCTCATCATTCTATCCCCATGTGAGATAAAGACAGCACACAAGTCGGCTCTTCTCATGCTTCACATTTAATGTCCAATCTGAGGCACTTTATCATTGAATAATCTGAAAGAGCTCAGAAAGAGGCAACTATTTCACATAGCTGTCCAGCAGAGCCATAATCACAAGCATTCTTATGGTGTGTTATGTAAACAACCTTGTATACCAACTTATTTTAGGGTCAAACCAAAAGCGATTTCATTTGTATTATTTAGGAAAAAGCTCTCAGATGTTAAGGTCAACCTACTCCAAATGTCTCTTAAAAGTAATAAAGATTTTCATCTAATAATTAATCATTCAATGTCCAACTTTTAGTTCTTGCCAAAATAACTTTGTTGAACTTGGGTGCTTATCTTTTAAATTTAAAACCCAGTTCTTTGTCACAAATTCTCTTCCAGTTGTGGGCAGTAAAAAAAAAAAAGTGCACCTCAATCTTGACTTGTGCTTTTATCTCACACCTCTGAACTGACTTCATATTCACTATAACTGTAAAGCCAAAAGCCTGTCAGTTGATCAGAACTTCAAAGGTCTCATAACTTATCACCTACTCAACAACGTCAATGTCCAGGCTGTCCAAAAGTTTCTGTGATTTATCTGTAGTCAATGTGCACTTTAAGTATCCCCAGCTACCCCTACCCCACCCCACCCCCCCAAACTTCTGTCTTTGTCAAAGTGAAATGCCCTCTATCTTCCAAACGGAGGCAGATGGGGGTTGGAGGTGAGGCTGTCAGCGGTGGCAGCACCTGGCTGTGTAGCAGCCTTGATCAGCCCCCTAGATTGGACGTGAACATGGAGCGCTCATTTCCATAGCAGCACCACTCAACCAATGACACCGTTACAGGACAGGCTGGCAGACAACACCTTCACTGTCTCTCCACCTGGCTTTGAATGTCCTTTAAGAACAAGCAGGTACAGGAGAGTGGTCCTCCTTCTTTTTGTCTCCAAATTGACAGGTCAAAGACAAGTCTTCCAAGTCAGTATGGTCTTTGCTCTTATCTTCTTTTCCCCCTCTGATGCCAGACATTAACGTAACATGTTATGTTAAAGTACTGGCTTCTCTGACAAGTGCAGCTAGTATGTCCTTCTAAGTTTGGATTCCGGTGCAAAATGTTTTCTTTTTGTTTTGACCAGAGAAGTTAGACAGTTTTAAGGCACCCAACCATTCTTGGACGCCCCTCGCATTGCCAGGCAAATGGCGAACCATCAGGTGGTACATCGATGGAAGCGGACAAGTGAACTGATTCTGATAGAACTGATTCTATCCGACCTAAATTGACATTTTTCTAAAAAAAATGACCAGACGCGTGGTAAATCTAGGATAATAAAATTAAGAAAAAATGGAGAGAGTTTAGAATACAGAAAGGTTTCAAGAGCGATGCAGAGATGGTTAAACGATGAAGCTTCAGTTTCCGCTAGGGCTGGGAATCTTTGGGTGTCTCATGATTCGATTCAATTTCGATTCTTGGGGGTCACAATTCGATTCAGAATCTATTTCCAATCCAATACGATTCTGGATTCATGATTCAAAGTCTATTTTTGAATTAGTAAATACTTCAGGTTCTGCTCCAGTCATCTGTGAGACTGGCTGAATTTCTTGTTGCTCTTTTTGGCATTCTACTGAGTTAAAGAGCTAGCCTTAGCACTTAGCAGGGAGTGACTGACTAGCCAAAAAAAAAAAAAAAAAAAAAAGATTTTTGGAAATTCTGAATCAATTTTAAATCTTAGAAGAGAAGAATCTCGATTTTTACATAAAACAATTTTTTTTCCCACCTCTAGTTTCCACGACACATGGCAACATGCGTGCATAGAGACTCTAGGGAGGAGGGGGCGGGGTGACAGCTCTCTCCAATGTTTTGAATTTTGACTGCAATACCAATTTTGAACGCTACATACGGGTTACATATTGCTCCTTTAACGTTGTAGAAAAAAGACGCTGAGAATGATTCACTTGGAACGATTGAGTTACAGACAGACAATATGAAAATAAAGTAGAACTGTATTTTAGCGATGAACATCCTTTCTCATCCACACAACCACCTACTGCATTTACTCCCTGCAGAAATCAACCTGCCCTCTGTCCCCCTATCCCTCCATCCTTAAAGCCATTCATGCTGTTTTTAGTTGCCTCTGTTGTGGGATTACTTTTCACAGAGGGAGGGAGAGAGGCAGAGAGCTGGAAAGGGAGAAGAGAAGGTCCAGAAAAGGAGCCCTAAAATAACTGTCATGCAAGTGGACAGGCAGTGATTAAGGATTTAACTGATCATCCCGTGGCTGACAGTGAACCAGCTATTATCTAGCAGGAATCAAACGCTGCTCAAAGCCCTGGGAGGCTCTCTGCGCCTCTCAGCATCTCTCAGCTCCTCTCAGAGGCCTGGCCAACATGAAAGGAGACGTCAGGGTCTGGCAGCTGACAAGCTGTGGAGGGAGAGAGAGAGAGAGAGAGAGAGAGAGAGAGAGTAAAGTAATGAGATCTTTATTTTGGCCGTTACCTCAGGGACTGTTGATCTGTGTTGTGGTGATGTGCAGTGGAATACAAAGACCCACTCTGTTTGTTTATGTGGGAACTATGTCTACATCAGTGCAAGTGTCTGCATGTGTGTTTGCAGGTTGAATGTCACTCAAAATGAGGCGGAATAAAAGTCATTCATAATCTCGCAAGCCTAACAAATGACACAAAACTAGATCCTACCAGAAGAATTAAAGTAAATCTTTTCAGATTGTGGTGAGAACATAATTACTGTTAGAGGGGAAATTAGTGGACTTGGTTGTGTGTGTGTGTGTGTGTGTGTGTGTGTGTGTGTGTGTTGGTTTCTCTGTTTGTGTTTTTCTTCATCAAAGGCCTTTCCATGACACAAGAGACTTTACACTTGATCCTCCTGCTGATCTCCCTGCTGAAGTATGTGCTTTTCTGTGTGTGTGTGTGTGTGTGTGTGTGTGTGTGTGTGTGAGTGTGAGTGTGAGTGTGAGTTTCTCTGTAACTCACCATGTTCAGGGTTTTTTTCCGGGCTGACAATGGGGCTGAGACGTTACCTGTTTTACTGTACGCACGTGTACCATCCACACAAGGTTAATCCGACACATTTCAAATTAAGGTTATTTTAGGAATTTGAATATTTTGAAAATTAATGAAAGGACATTCTCACATTAAAGGCTGTTTTCTAAATGTTATACATGTGCACTGTTCTAAGCTAATGTGTTGCTAAAAAACAAAGGACAAACAAATTAGGGTGCTGGGGGGATCCTTAAGGTGCAAACACTTTATTTTTCTTAAATAATCTTGTGCATTTTTTATACTTAAATCTGTCATGATATTGTCTATTATGAGAAACTTATTTAATTTACATGATAAATAACTGGTACTTCCTACATGAACAACAAAGGCAGTCTGATGATGCCCATTAAAGACACAGGAAGAGGTTCACTTCACTGAAACTGTACTCTCACCTTACAAATTAATTATCCACATTTCACTATCAAAGGATTCACTTTCAATGTTAAGTCAATTGAAAACACTCTCTCACTATAGATAAGCCCTTTACCAAAACATCACACGTCTGAAAACAGTTTTTCAAATGTCAAGCTGTATTTGTATCAGCCTCAGTGACAGGTCTTTGTGGCGTTAACACATACATTGTTTTATAAGATGATTATCTCATATTAATTCCTCTACAATACTTGGTAATGTCAGAGCTTTATATTTTATATATTATATTTATTTATCACATGATACAAAGATGTGACCACCAAGACGAGTGGGTGCTAAATATTAAAGTAATATTAACTTAAACTGTTACCTAGACCATGTCACACAGAAAAATAGAGAGAATTTGAATTTTTACCTAAATAAGGATGCAGACATTTTATCTTCTTGAAATGGTGACGTTTATGAAATCCACTGCAAATACAGACAGTCCCTGCTGTCTCATATAATGATCCCTCTGCAGGTCCAAAGCAGCTTTTTTTATATAGAGACATGTCCCTAATATCCCGACCAAACACTCAACTTTTCATTTCTTCTCTTTTCAATTTCACAGTTTTGACAGCATCATTTCTGATGAACTGGACCGATTACGATGTAGTGCCCTCACCACATCTGTGTTATGCCGTAATTGCAGTTGAAAATCATACTTTTACCAAGTGCTGTCCTCGGTAAACAGTCAGTGTTCTTAATAAAAAGATACATGAGCGTTTAAATATGCCACAGGTAGCCGCCTCGTCATTTTAAATGCAGGAAAAAACCCTACATGTTTGCACTGTTGTAGTTAAGCTTTATTTCCTGGATGTGTTATATATTGTACAAAAGTGAGTGTGTCCCTTGCTGTTAAAATAATGCATAATAACTGATAGTAAAGGCAGTGTTTATGATTAATCCATCGCTGGAAATTAATCTGGAAGCAACATTTTCCTGTGTGTTTAGAACTCTATAAATGTGTTTAATTACAGTATGGGAAAGGTTTTCTCCAAAAATGTTGAGCGACCCATTTAAATGATAAATCTACAAATGTGATGTGTGATAACATTGATCAACATTGGAAAAATCATATAAAGTGTGATAAGAAAACAAACAGTATAGATAAGCTATAAGCTATATAAGCTATGGTTTAAAGTTTTAATCTCTACAAATGTTCATATATCACTTAAATGATTGTTGTAGTTGACATGAAACACAGGCCGACTCGCAGACTCAAACTATGACGAGCACATTAACCACCATGCTGCAGGATTCCCCCCACATAAATTCCAGCTTAGATGGTGAGTTGAGAGCTTATCAACAACACTAAAGAAAGCTGCATCTGATTTGCAGTAGAGAGAACAGTCCATACAAAGTACAATGTCCTGCTCAAGGTCAAGACGATAAAGGAAACAGCATTGTATGGTTTATGATGGAAAATTACATACATTACACACTTAAAGAACACAATGCTAGAAAAAATATTGTAGTGTGTTGTTGGGCCACGCAGGCTTAGGACAGTCAAACAATGGACTTGGGCCTGCACCTCTGTGAGAAGCCTCATTTGAGTTATTCACTGAGATCACAAAGAGGCCTAAAAGGACTCTTAATCCCAGAATCCCCTGCAGTACTTCACACCTACGCGTGAAGTAAGGGGGGACCGGAACCTCGCTCTCCTCATTGGAGGGGACTTGAGGTAGACCCCCCATAGAGCAGGCCAGGCTACAAAGCTCCAAGACTTCCATTGCTCTCTCTCTTTCCACGCGCTGACTTCAAGTGTTCGGAGACACAAGCTCAACTCCTGTTTTCTGCAACCATCTTCCTTTGTTTTAAGTTTTGGCACGCAGGTAATCCGCGGCTGGCAGTGTTCTATATTCCGAGCTCGGATTGTCCAGTGAACGCATCTCAGTTTCCCGGAGAGCGTCGATCTATAACAGATTATCAGAACGATAACGGTCTTATTCCGTCCTGCAACGAAAGGACATCAACGGACATCTTTCCACTCGACGGAGAAACAACGAAGCCGCTCTTGCCGTAAGGGACCCTCGCCGCCATCAAACGCCTCTGTACCTGGACGGACACAAGATCTGTTTTATCGCCGGACTCCTTTTTCCTTCACCAATCGCGGGCAAAGCGATTCACAAGTGAGGCTTAATTAGGTCTGGGCAGAATTAGCTTTAGAGAGTGTTTTTAACAATTGTTTGGTTGATGCAGAAACTGTAATTTTTCTCTTTGTTCGACCGTCGCGTCCTGTATGTGTTTAGCGTAACAGCGTTATAACCGGGTATTATTCTTCTGATCAGAAAGGCCAGTGTAAACCGTATTAACTTGAATTCGGCCATTGGTTTGTTTCTGCGAATGAAGGGAATTACTCCGAGTTGTGGCGTGGGATTCGGACTGTGATCTGGCCTCTTCAGGCACGCATTTCTCTCCTAATTTCTTTTTCTTTTACACACACACGCACGTATGCACCCAGGTCTTTGTTAGGTGTGCGCCATCGGAAGGGCGACCACGTGGGAAGAAGCAATCTCCCCCCTTTTCCCCTTCCTCTCTCTCTTTCATTCACAGACACACACACACACACACACACACACACACACACACACATCTACACCTCTTCCACAAGCCTTGCTTGATAATGTTTGTTGGCTTAGATTAGTTTATGATAGTTATTTGTTTGATTAAGTTCATTGATTTTGGATTGATGTTGCTTTGTTTAAATAAATTCTGTTATAATTTAAGAGAGCAGTTGTTTGTGATTACTGGTGTATTTGCATTGTGATATAAGCTGGGTGCGAAGGCTTTGTGTAAGGATTTCACACCTTCAATTTATTAAATATAGTTATTAATTATTAATAATATTATTAATTAAGTAACTAATTTGAGACTGATTTGAGTGATATTTTGGTTATATTTCCCTGATAACCGGGTGGTGCCCCAAACGAGATTAAACATAGTTTAATGATATTGTTATTTATATTATTAATAATTAAATATAATTATTAAAGAATATAACAAAAGTTGACTTGATACAACCCCAACAGTATTTTCAGTGTATGAGTGATTGACATCATAATAGGCTCTCTGTACGACATTCTTAGCCATCCCCATGAAGTCAAAGATGTGAGAATCCTTCACATTAGATCCTCTTCTTCTGTAGTTTCTCCTGTGTCGTTTACACTATAGTCACACTATACGTTCCTGTGGAGCAGCCTTAAACTTGGTACTTGTGTTTTCTCCGTGTCTTCAAGGACCACTGCATTTTCTGTGCCTTGACTGTGAGAACATACACATGTACATACCACATACATGCATGCACATTACGTCACACACACACACACACATACACACACACACAAGTTCAACAGCTCATGCAGCGACGAGTACTGTGCTCCTTCCTGAGGTCCCTTCACACATTAGACCAGCTCTAATAATAAAAGGGAGAGGAGTCAGAGTGGATCCTTTGAGTGTTCAGTTGAGGGCGGGTGACCCACTTATCCATTCCTCAGGCTTTGTCTGGGCCTCTGGGTTAACCCACTTACCCATTCCCCAGGCTTCTGCCGGGCCCCGGAGTGAAGGCCAGCTTCTTTTCTCATCAAACAACTGCTCTTAATAAAGGCCAGAGGCTGGGGAGCCTGAAACCCACGGAGCCCTGTGTGTGTTTGTAAGTACACACATGTTACTGACATACACAACAGTGCCCTCATCAGTACAAAACCCACTTACAACATCCTCCTCTATAGTTTTCTGCTCAAACAGGGAATTTGTTCTAAACCTTTATCATCCTACGATATATCGACACAGGCAGACTTTCTGCTTGTGTGTGCTTTCTGTAAGGCTTTATCTGTGTTTGTGTGTGTGTGTGTGTGTGTGTGTGTGTGTGTGTGTGTGTGTGTGTGTGTGTGTGTTTTTTTGTACTTCTGTGCGTCCGTATCTGTGTGCATATCAGCTTAGAAATCTCTTTCTGTCTCCTCCACCACCAAACTGCATTTGCATTTTAATTATGTCAATGTTTGTTCAAAAGCATGACGGGCGCTCAGACATGACAAAATGGAAATAAGGGACTTAAACTGGGGAATTACAGTCCATTCGCTCATGTTTTGTGCGACACGACAAGATGTACCTCCCTGTGTCCCGCATGTGAAACCCTTATTTTTCACGACTCTTAATCCTGCTGTGGGGGTCACAGAAGAGGCATGCTCAGGAGGACCTGAACTGTATCAGGAGCACAAGAAGGAATCCTTTTATCTGTCATCAAATAAGCAATGTTTCATTATTCTAAATAGTGGTCTTCAAGCTTTTGTTTTCCCATTTTTTTTTATCCGTTTCATTCCATCTTCACCTTAATTTCCCTTGCTGAACCTTGTAATGTTTCTGTACAGTGGCCAATGTGGCTTTCAGCTGCATAGTTGCATATTGCATTTCCCTTTACTTCTTTGGGTTTGTCTTGTTTTTGCCTCTACGTTGCACCTGTTGTCACTTTTATTTGCACCAAAGCAGGTGAAATTGCTTCACAATCCCATATTATTCCTCTTTGGAAAGATTGATATCCCTGAAGTTTAACTGACCCGGTGTTGTACTGTGAAGTTTTCCTTTAAGTTTTTGATCAGTGTAGATCCCACTGCCACATGCATCATCATTTACTGCAGTTGATGGGCAGAGCTTCACATACATAGAACAACTTTTTTTTTTCCCCACACCACCTAACTGTTTTGGAAAGGTTCAGGTAAGCTTGGCGTACATTTCCCTTCAATGCACAGATGATGTAGATATTTTTTGTAGACGCAACCGACGAAAAAGAGTCTTGGTAATGGTTTGCATGTGTTGGCCAAAGACCAATTCAACTTCAAATAACTTTATTTATCTGTTAGGAGTTTCCGTTGTATAAAAGCATCAGTGCGTCCTACAGTAATGAATGAAAACACAGCGCAAAAACAACACACACACACACATATCACATCCAAAGCGCTATCAATAGTACTGGGTGAGCAAAGCTTGTAAGCCATAACAAATAATGCACGACAGATGAACAATAGATCATTCAAAAAATGCTAATATGGGTAAAAAACAACAACTATCCATTCAAGTAAATTTGTAAAACATTCTAAAGGCATAATAAATAGTCCGATTACTTTACTGCTCATCGTTATGATTCTGGCAATTTCTCTGTCCTTATCCTTCCTGGCTGAATCTTCTCTAGTTTTGTGTTCTGCTAGTGTCCTTGTCACTACAGGTAGCATGAAGCAGTACAGCATGAAGGTTTGCTGTGTTGCCCAGTGCAGTCTCAAGAGCAGGAGGAGACACCTGGAGACCAGCAGTTACACAATTAGAGCTGGTGAGTCTTAAAAGGATATCAGCCCAGCAGGAGCACCGGTATCTGCTCCTTGGTGTCTAAAGGATCCGGAGTTGCACGGCCTGAGCCCTGAAAAATTTGGCATTCCCAAACTTTTCAGCTTGTGACCCCCAAAATAAGTGCGCCAGAGAATGGGGACCCCCACTGTCCCTGGAGGTGGTTAAGGCATAGGCCTATCCAAACACTAGTAACACAAAGGAACAACACAAAATAATACAACAGCTTAATATCCATACAATTGTCTTATATAGTACTTTATTGAAAAAGAGCCTAGGAGCATAATAGAAGTATTTTCCATGTGTTGGTGTTGGCGTTTCCCTCTGGGGTCCTACACCGAGATCTGTGCTCACTGCCCATCACCGTGCTGCTGGATTGGCATAAGACAGATAACACCAGAACCTGTTCACTTCACAGATGAGACATCTGACAGACATGAAAGAGTCTGGAGACCCTGTGGTAAACGTTATGCTGCTTGTAACATCATCCAGAATGACCGGTTTGGAGGTGGGTCAGTGATGGTCTGGTTTGGGCATATCATTGGAGGGTCACACAGACTAGAGCATAGATCAGGCCCAACAAATAATGGCCCTACTCGGCCCATGGCAGGAAGCCATGAAGCCGAGAATCTACAGTCTTCAATGTCATAGCGTACCCTGACATCGGTTGGGTCCTGGGGTGAAAACATCAGAGTCATTGTTAAACCTAGTGTTAGACCGATGGTGCAGTGGGCCCTGAGTTCCTCCTGGTGCAGGACAATGACCGGCCTCATATTGGCAGAGTTCCTGGGTGATGATGGCACTGATGCCATTGAGTGGCACTCGTGTTCCCCTGACCTAAATCCAATTGAGCAGCCATGGGACATTATGTAACGGTGCATCCGTCGCTGCATGGTACCGCAACAGACTATCCAGGATGTCACCGGGGCCCTGATCCAGGTATGGGAGGAGATCCCCCCCTTCACTCAGTGAAGTTATTAACAACACAACAAAATCCACCAAATTTTTTGTGTGACTAATATTTACATATCAGCTAACATTTGCCAATAAGTTCTACCAAACTAGGTACTGCTTGAATGGAACATCCTTCAAGAATGCTGATTAGGAGCTTTTCATGGAAAAAAGATTTGACATTTGTTGAAGGTACAGATAGGGAAAATAACATCAAAGATGGCCGAACTCTCTTTATATGCGTTTTTGTTGTTGTCAAATGTTGCATGGTCTCAGTTTCCTGGTGTGGAGAAACATATTAATATGATGATGATGTGCACAAAGTTCCTCTGAACTCCTGACTCATTACCGATCCTCTACATTCCCTCCCCTTTATCCCTGCTGGATTTTCCCCCTCCTCCTCCTCCTCCTCCTCTCTCTCTCTCCAGTGAGTGGCAGGGCCAGGATGGTGCTTCTGTTGTGTGTAATAAATGCTGTTGTATTGAGCCCACAGGGAAACCCTACTCTCCTCTCCCAGCCATTACTGTCTAATGGCCAGATGATGGGAGAGACACACACAGGGCCTTGTCACAGACACACTGATATACTGCCGCACTATGTGTGTGTACATGCATGTGTGTTGTGTGTGTGTGTGTGTGCGTGTGTCCATGTGTCATATAGAGGCTGATATACCACCCTGGCCCCTGGGCATGGGGGGGTCGGTGTGGGGGTAACAGCAGTAACTCACTCGCAACCTGATCAAGCAGTGATAAATCTTCTGAAGCCATCCTGTTTCATGACACACACTCACACATACACACACACACACACACACACACACACACACACACACACACACACACACACACACACACACACACACACACACACACACACAGCTCCACCCTCTCACTCCCTCTTACCCATTGAACCCTTAGGGCGCCATTGAAAAGGATATGCGCATCACTTAAACTGTCCCCTATGTGCATTATATTACAGCAGAGATGTTATGGTTCTGACTCAACGGAGGCAGCTTAGATTTTCTTTTTACCTTATTAAAAGTTGTTGTTTTTACCACAGGTATAAACCCCACCCTTACCTTTTCCTGTTGGTAAATAGATTTTATTTGGATAATGAATGCACTCCATGAAAGTAAAACATGCTCTTGCAATCAGTCGATCCCATTTTAACAGCTAAGGAACACATCCTTTCCAGCCCTGGACACACAACCACCTCTGCCTTTATTGTGGCTGTGTATTTTCAGTGACTAAAGGCAGGTGAAATTCTGCCTGGTGCTCAGGTGGTTTAAAGATCTCAATCTTTCCTCATGGCTTCACCCTAGAGAGAATGTATTAATGTTTTTTCTGTTCTCCAATAAGGCTCAAGGACAAACAATTTAAGGTGTTTTAACCAGTTACGTTCGTCATCAACAGTTTTCTTTTATACTAGCAGAAAAATATTTTTGAATAATCGCAGAGAACTTCTTGGTTTGCAGCGATTATTCGAGCTCGTGACATGATAATAGAAGCGTCTTTTTAATTAGTTATTTGTGGCCTCGTGAATATTTTTCTTGTTTGTTGAACTTGAGTAAAACTGTTCAAACTTTTCAAGCATTCAGCATTTATTCAGCGCTTGATCTTGTTGTCTTGCTGAATGCTAAGATGTCCTTAATGAATTCCAGATGCGAAATTCAGACTTCTTTTGCATTAGGAGCACAGAGGCTGTCAATAAAAGATGATATTTCCTATATTAATGTGTACATGCATGCAAACACATGCATGCACATAAGCCATTGCACAAAAATACAGCTTCACAAACACTAGAGAGAATACAAGGACTGGACAGTGCAAGGACAGCAACCCACTTCAACTACAATCAGACCAACCTTGAGAGGCACAGGTCCTTTTTCCTCCACCAAGCTAAAAAATAATTTGAATGCCTATATAACTCCAAAATTTGCTTGCCTTTGAATGGCAAAACACATAAATAGCCAAACATGTTTGATTGCTCTCATTTAAAACCTTATCTTCAAAACTAAAAAATGGAAAGGTTTTTTTTAAATGCTGCCTTCACAATTTCTTTTTTACAGGACAAATTGAAGCTGTTTAAACCTAACCCTCGAAGAAGCCAATTGTACGCCCTAACAAAAGACTCACTGCTTTTTATTACTCAATTTGTGGGTATGTTTGCCTGAATACAGGCACACAGACACATGTGCACTCTAATGTTAACCTGCAATCTACTTTTTTAAAGATCTAAAATGGACAGAAGTCAATTGCAATTTTTTTTTCTTTCTTTTTAACGTCCTTCCAGTTTTTCTTAATGTGCGCACATTTATGCACCTTCTATTGCTCTGGATAGTGTAGTTAAGCATATTGGAATTAGAGTTTGCCTGCAATGGACCTCAGATATAATTTCTGACAAAAGCTTGAATAGATTGAAAACCGTGACACCTTCATCATTTCTTCAACGGTGACACATGAAATTAATTCAGATCGTAAAGAAGATGTGAGTCGCTGTCCAGGGTCAGATGTTCGTGTGTGTGGTTGTGTTTTTTCGCTGTCTGCCCTGCGACAGTCTTCCGTCCTAAAGCCTCCTGTCTTACCTGAGGATTAGGTGGATCAGACATTGATTGACAGATCCTACTTTTTCCTCCTCCTCCTCAAGAAACATGGTGTTTGGGGTTATGGAAGAACACAGGCGGGAAACCGTGACTAGAACACACCCGAGAGGGGACTGCTGAGGTCTCCTTTATTTTGTGCGCTTGTGTGTGTGAGTACGTGTGCGCAGGCATGTGTGCAAATTGCCCCGCTGTTTAAACAGGCATGTGTGTGTTTGCCAATGTGTCTGTATATGTGAGTCCATGTGCTGGTGCAGGAAGATGAAAGGTGTGTGTGTTGAGCCCTGCTGTCAGTCCCTGCCATGTTTTACAGCCCGTCCGCTCTGCACAGTGATTAGAGCTGTCGACTCTGATGTGATGACATGGACTGAAACCACAGCAGGGGAGCGAGAGAGAGTGAGAGAGAGGGAGACAGAAAGACAGCAAGAGGCAGTTTGAGGGTCAGTCGGAGATCAGAGAGAAAGTTTGAGAGAGGAAAAAACATGGAGAGAGAGAGTTTAAGGGAGAGAGTTGACCTTGACAACAGCTGCAATAGAAGCTCTTAAAAATTGCGGGCCGCCCCAGGACCTCGTCTACAGCCACACTGGTTCAACATACAAGTCGCTACCTGCACTGTAAAGCTCTCAGCCCACCACTTTTTTACTAAAAGTCAGCATGCAGGAGCACCCAATATCCTAGACTAGCAGAAAAAACTGTTGATGTACAGGCAATGTGCTGTGTGACAGCTGTAAGAGAGAAGAAAGATCTTTTAAGACATTTATAAAGCTCTACTTTAGGGCCTCAGGGAAGGCATACACATAGTTGCTGACACTTCTTCACATGTGTTCCCATCCCCTCTTTTTCACCTTTAGCATGCCCCTTTTACCATATGTTCTTAATCGGGCCAGAGGGAGAGAATTGAGGGGGGTGAGCACTACTCTGGGCCTGTTTGGGTTTAATGTCTGCTCCTGCTCTAATAGAGGATAAATAAACACTGCTCTGTTGCCGGGCGAGCAGCTCCTATAGACACACACACACACACACACACACACACACACACACACACACACACACACACACACACACAACCCACCTACTGGTTGCGTGGCCAGTCAAAGCTAATACAGCAGAAAATGGCTTGCTCCCCTGTCTGCCCCGAGTGCTGGTGCTGTTATTACTGGAGCCTAATAAGGCCCAGATGCCTAATATTAGACGTAATCTGTCAGAATAGTTTTGTTTATGTAATTTAATTTTTCCAGGCAGTTGTTTCCAATTAGGTTGTTTAAAAGTTTTAATTGAATTAAATGGGAGATATCTACATGAAGAGGAACGACAAAAAAATAAAAATAAAAACAGGGCCAGGTCAGGGTAGTAGACATGTGGGAGCATTGCAGTTTTGTGTGTTTTTGTGTGTGTTTTTGTGTGTGTGTGTGTGTGTGTGTGTGTGTGTGTGTGTGTGTGTGTGTGTGTGTGTGTGTGTGTGTGTGTGTGTGTGTGTGTGTGTGTGTGTGTGTGTGTGTGTGTGTGTGTGTGTGTGTGTGTGTGCTTGTTCCATGATACGCACCTATCATTACAGCTTTCCCATTATTGTCAAGCCTCTCAAAAGTGAGTGCTGTAGCGTCTCTGGTAATTATGACGTTATGAGGTGGCAATTACACTGAAATGTGTTTGACTGTCAAACGCCCACTACAATGACATGTCATCCTGCTGAGATGAGCAGGAAAGTGGTGGAAATGGAGAGAATGAAAGAAATAATGTGGAATGACTGCTTTGCTTAGAAAACTGACACAGAGGATATTCAAGAAAATAACATAAAGGCCCTGCATTGTGCACAGTGCTTGACCTTACAGTTGCCTTTTGTTATGTCAACCTTATAAAAGGCTTTTGTCTAATGTGTAACTTTTGTTTTAAAGGCTTAATATGTGATTTTTCACACTTAAATATAATATAAATCAAGTATATCCTCTGAAAATAACTCTGTGAGTCATGACTGTCTACAATGGGTGTAACACCCGAGTCCCACTGTCTGTGATGTTTTCAGAGTTTTCAGAGTCCTATCTTCACTTTGTTTACATCGCCCGGACGGCCGGCTGACTCCTCCCCTCACGTATAAAAGTTGTTTAATTGAGGGACTAGAGAAAAGAAGAATAACATACTGTACTCACTGATTAACTGTGTTTCTAGATCACGCTCATTTCAGGTAAATTTACATGCAGTGTGAAGATACCAGCATAATAAAGATCGCTAGCATTAGCATGCTAACAAAACAATGCACCGCAAGTTGTTTTGGTTTCATGCTGGTGCTCAAGAGCGACATATGCTGGATCAAAAAATCGCATATAAAGCCTTTAAGATTGCAGAAGCTGGCGTTTTTTTTCTAAATAAACTGATCGTGGCAGATGGCTTTTCACTTCTGAGTGTAGTTCAGTTTAAAGTTACTTCCTCTTAAAAGTATTATTTTTTTATCAATGTTTGGTTTCTCCAAATAATATAACCAGAGACTGTATAAAACATGAATGTAGCCTAAGTGTCTTTGTGACATCTTTGGTTTCTGAAGAGGCATTATGAAGGATTCAAAGATTGCCATCCCCATATGGAAATACCGACTCCAGTACTTGTGGCTAATGGAGAAGTAGGCAAAGAGGTAGAGCTGAGGTCAGCTAAATGACTCCTGGATGCTTGCTACAATGCACCTGACTGTCAGTCAAATCAGTCATGCTACTATAACTTGTCTAATTATGCATAACTATGTTCCTTACTATAGTCAAGAGATCAAGCTCTTTGTTGTTAACATATTTATTTTTGTGCATTTTAACTAATGGACTAATGGAATTTTATTTGGGCTTTTGGAGCTCACCTCAAATGGACACTAAAGAAACTGCAGTTTATTTGCACTTCTGCATTGGCTTCATTTTGAGGTTGCTGTTTAGATACAGCAAAGAGTGCAGTCTGGATCTTCTTTTTACTTTTAGTGTCATGAGATAACTTTTGGTTTGGTTTGGCTCTGCATCAAACAAACTGATCGATTAAAGCTGTTCACTGTGTGAGTACTTTCCTTGGCAGGAAACTGTTGCTGTCTTTTTTGACACTTTAAGTTATGATTATTTGGAGGGTTATTTTGCCTGACTCATTACACTGTACATTCTCTGGTGTAACCACAAGGGGCACAAATGAGCAAGTATAAAAGAGACCCCATTCCCCTGAAGCTCATGCTTTAGACTTAACTATTAAACTATAGAGCCCTTCAAGTATAGTGCATGTGCTCATCTCTGTTTCCTTCAAGCCGTGGCAAGTGGGGGTGTTGTGTGGTACGGTGTGGAGCATGGGTTTGGTGGGGGGGGGGCTACCTGTCATATATCCTGAAGAAAGAAAAAGCAATGAGAGCATTCCAGAGAAAGAAAAAAGGCAAGGGGAAAAAAAAGAAAGACAAGGATCCCTTCAGCAGGCAGGGCAGTGTTGCGTGACTGGCGTTTCATAAATACACTCACACACACACGCAGACACAGACATGTGCACACACACATACGCACACACACCAACAGGCATAAAATACAGACATCGCCCTGCTATGAATCTTGCCCTGATGTGTTTTCTCTCACTGGTAACTTTAGTATGGATGATTTAACGCTTAACTGCAATCAGTGTTGAAGCGTTCCACAAGGCTCACTCAGTCAGAGCTGCTGTGTGTGAGTCTGTGTGTGTGTGTGTGTGTGTGTGTGTGTGTGTGTGTGTGTGTGTGTGTGTGTGTTTGTGTGTGTGTGTGCCTCCCCCAGCCATAACAGACTCCTGGGCTGTTTAGAGAGGCTGGCTACAATGCGGAGGACAGATGTGGAAAACCCCTGGCTCTCCAGACAAGGGCCTCCTTCATCCCTCCTTCTGCTGTCCTTCACTAAGACGGAGGGATGGAGTTACTGAACTAACTTCCTGGATTACATCAAACACCCCTCTGCTGATACTTCCCACCTCCTCCCTCTCCTCACATTCTCTCTATCTCTTCCTTTGCAAAGGAGTCTATCTCCCTGACTTCCAACCAGACATTGGAGTGTTTGTGCAGGGCGATGGCTGGTCCTGTCTACTTCAATAAAACACAGGCCTGAGTGGCCTTTTGCTGCACCCTTGTACATTAAATGTGAATCTACTGTGAGTACATTTACTGTTAAGAACCAAAATACACCATGACAAATTCTCCACCGACTTGGCAAAAAAATACACACTTGATTCTGAGGAGGATTCTTCATGCTTCTGTTCACATTTGCATGAAGTTTTTCTCTCAGAAAAAGAAAATGATTATGAAAACTGACACATTAGTTCACACTTTGTATTTTTTATTTTCAAGTAAATATGAAACACCAGAATAAATAAATAAAAAATCCCAAACTGGAGAAAAGTTTTTGCAGAAGCAAGAGAAGAGAGACTCTGCAGTTTGACGAGGGCAGCTGTAATTGAATGAGCTGAAGCATTAAGCAGCAGGTGTTTGTGCTGTGTAGAAGGCATGGCCAAGGCAGCGAGCTGCAGAGGGCAGTCAGTAGCCACTGAGCCACGGAACAAGTTGGGGATAGGGATTGGCTGTTATCAGCCCAGCCGTCTGCAGCTGTATTTACCGCCTTTGTTTGTTGTTCCCTAAGCAGTCGGAGATATGCCTGTGTGTGTGTGTGTGTGTGTGTGTGTGTGTGTGTGTGTGTGTGTGTGTGTGTGTGTGTTTGTGTGTGTGTGTGTGTGTGTGTGTGTGTGTGTGTGTGTGTGTGTGCGTGCGTGTGTGTGCGCCTGTTAGTGTGTGTTTGCTGTTCCCTGTGCGGCCCGGGAGGACTGGGAATTTTCTGTGTCAGTGCGTCGGAGGATTTTGGCTGGAGCTTTGTTGATCCTGTCTTTGTTGATCCCATGTTGTTGTAGCGAGGGGAGCAAGAAGATTGAGGCATTAGCCATGGCAGCCAGGACTTAACCCTCTCCCTGCCCCTCTGCTTTCACTCCACCCCTGAGCTTGGCCAACTGGGCCAGGCCAGACACCCCCTCTGACCCATCCCTAGTACCTTTAAACTTCCCATATAAAAACAGGGCAAAAAAATGCTCTTGGTTCCTCTCTTGGTTTTGTGTCATGCTTTCTGAAGCGAGCCAACTTTCAATTATTGCCTCTCCGGTTCACCAGGGCATCTGCGACCAGAGGTGTGTGATGTTGATTGTGTGTCTTAATGCTCAGTTTGTTTGTGGCTGCGAGCCAAGTGTTCCAGACGCCTTTTTGCTTGTCCGACCAGACCAAAGATAGTGAGTTGTGTGGGCGTATGTTTGTATGATACAAGATAAACGGCAGTCTTGGCACTGTGGTTTTGGCATCGTAAATAGAATGAGTCGTTTCACATTGACTGGTTCTCAGCCCTCTGTGAGCTGTGACCTATCCTCTCTCTGGCTAAACCTGAAGGTCAGCATAAAAAGAAGCAAAGTGAAGTGGAAGCAGGCTGTAGGTTTTAGCTTTGCAGTGTGACCCTGCAGTTCCAACCCAGCAGTGGAAGACGCACCACTCTGCTCTACTCTGCTCTGCAGGAAATCCTTCCAACGCTGGGAGAACATGGGAGAAAGAGAGAGGAGAAACTTCTGCATCTTGCAGTTCAAGCTGCAAATTAAACACGTTAGCACCACATGTGTGTGTGTGTGAGGGAAGAAGTACATCATAAACCACAACAAAAGAGCAGCAGAGCTAGTGAAAGTTGGTGATTTATTCTAAATATTCTGTTAGCTCTTTCTGATGTGTTATGATGACCCATGAAAATATGTATATTTCTAAGAATAACAGATATCAATCATTTATTTTGCATTCCTAAATGCTGGTGACTCAACAGGAGTGTAACACCTTCACCACATACTTTGTCACTGCACAATGACATTCCTCCACTTTCTCCTTCATCCTGCCCTTCTTGGCTTAAGTGAACAGAGTTTGCACTACAGGGGTACGTAGCCACTGTGAGTGGAGGGATGCTCTTTAAACTCTTTAAAAACTAATTATTCGAAAGATATTTATACATAAATAGTTGACCTCAATAGAAATGCTCAACTTTGTTTTATACCTGAGCGTGAACTTCCTGGCTGGAACCAGCTCTAAATCTTATACGTGTTTGCAACATCGCCCAGGCTTGTCAAAGGTTGTTTTTGTTCATAACCTCTAAACATTGTAAAAAGTTAAATTTAAGCTTTTTAAAGGAGTACAGATAAAGGAGTTCTCCTCCAAAAGTGAAACATTAAAACCAACTTAAAAAAACACCATCTTTTTTCTTCCTCTGGAGTTTTAATAACCCCTCCTTAGAGAAAACAAACAATAAACCCACAGTTCTCCCCTAAACACTTTCCCACCCTTTCCTGTTTCTCATAAGCTGCCTCCCTATGGCTCTTCCTCGCTAACCATCACACACAGCAGTCACCTGCAAAGGATTAAGAGGGTGTGGAGGTGGAGGGGAGCTGGTTTTTACGAGTGTTATGGTTGTTTGTGCTTCTGTGTGCTTGGCGGGATTGGTTGATTGGTTGATTTCAGAGTGACCTACTTAGTTAGTCTCTATTGAAACCTTGACCTGTCTGACTCTGACATAGAAGTTTCTCTCTTTCTCTCTTGCTCAGATTTATTTCATTTTGTAGTAGACAACATCTTCATTAATCTATGCAACATTTTTACAAATAGTAGATACACTTAAAAGGTACAATATGTAGAATTTTTATACTAAAATATCTAAATTAATAAAAATTGACTCCTGAGCTGGTTGGTGGGGGGTTTGGTGCCTTGCTCAAGGGCATCTCGGCAGTGATCTGGCACCTCTCCAGCTACCAGACCAACTTCCATATTTGGTCCACACCGGGACTTGAACCGGCGACCCAACCCAAGTCCCTACAGACTGTGCTACTGCCGCCCCCATGACAGATATGACGTGTATTGCTGCAGTGGTAACAATGGATTTTACGTCAAAGGCCGCTGCATCAGATGTGGGAATTGCTACTGAAAGCTACTGTACTTTTCCTGTATGTGCTGCTGAGAAAAAATGTCATGTAAATTAAAACATCGTTGGTAAACATATTCTCTACTTCAAGTCAAATTCTTTTACCCGGTCGTTTTGACTACGTTCACCTCGGAGTTCGTTTTCATCCTGGGTAGGTGGGGGAGTAGCAGAGAGAATCTCTCCCATGATTCCACTCCAGCCTCAACGTCATCTTGTGTTATTGTTTTTGATTGAGAGCCCCCTGGTGGCGGAATTTATATACAGTGCTTTTAAGTTTACACACACCTTATTAATCTTTTTATACCACTATAATTTTTCATACGCTCTTTATTAGAGCACCCTTAGGGTCTTCATGTAGCATTTTCCTCGTACAAAACATAATTTGTTTCTCTCCAAGAGATCTTTAAAGGAGACATTTGCTAAATGAACACTTAAAAAAACCCACAGCAGGAAAGTAATTTGCAAGAGCTAAAGCTCTTTCACTGCTGAAAAGAAGCAACATGGTGCTATTGCTTTGCCATTATTATAACTGGTCATTATACTGTAATAATAATAATAGTATATAACCTATAAGGACAAAGACTCTGCCTGCTGGTTGTAAATGGTACAGTAGAATTACAATCCCCATAATGTTGCCCTCCCTGCGTGAACACAGAGGGAAAAAGATTAACTCTAATATGAAAAGTTTGGACAAAATCACTGATATCAACAGGTGAATTAAAAATTGAAATGAGTACAATAACAGATCACAACTATAAGTAAGAGTAAATGTAAATGTAGTAACAAGCTTTCAGAGAGTGGCACTGATAGCCTAGTGGTTAGTGTGTGCACACCCGATGTACGGAGGCTGTAGTCCTCCAAGCGGGCGGTCCAGGTTCAGACCTGTGGCACCTTTCCCGCATGTCATTCCCCACCCTCACTGTCCAATCTCTATATAAATGTTTTTTGAATTGAATTAAAGAATCACAAATAATAAACTGTCTCACACTCTGGTTTCTGGGAATTTTGATTGCAGTGGATGGGATGCTAATGTCTTGATAACACCTTTTATATTTGCTTTTCTTGTCATTCGCATACATTCAGGTTATTTTTGTTGCACTTCCTGATCCCACAAAGTGTAATTTTTACTCTTTCTGTCTTAAGATGTCATGCAGCAGAACAGTTCAAGGTTACTGTTTTTGTGTTACTCCGCATCATGCACAGAAAAAAAGAAAATCACCTCAATATAGTTTACTCCTCAAACTTCTGGAGCAGAGCAAGAGAGAGAGCAAGCAACACAGGGAGAGATATATTTAAAGCTTAATTTAGCGTGGAAACATGGGTATTAACAAGAGGAAAACAAAACAAAGACAAGGAAGTGGAGAGTGAGATAGTGAGGAGGAAACCAGATATTAAAAAAGAGAGACTGCAAAAGATAAAGGGAAAAAAAGAGAGAAATAGCATGCAAGTCAGTGTGTATCTGCTAAGGACTGTCACTTTGGTTAGGTGACAGGGGTGTGTGTGTGTGTGTGTGTGTGTGTGTGTGTGTGTGTGTGTGTGTGTGTGTGTGTGTGTATGTGTGTGCACTGTGTGGAAAAGCAATCACACAAACAAATTAATTAGTCTCCCCAGCATAGGGGTTTGATAAATTGAGGCGCTCATCTCTTCGCTTCTCTTCCTCCCCCATCCTCTCTCCCCTCCCCTCCCCTCCTCTCCTCTCCTCTCCTCTCCTCTCCTCTCCTCTCCTCTCCTCTCCCCTCCCCTCCTCTCCTCTCTCACAGTTTGTCTCTCTCTTACATCCCTCTTTTTTGCTCATGTCCTGCTCCTGTTTATGCAATAAACCTCTCATTACATCCTCCCACTTTTAATTGTATTTTTTATCATCTGTAGTAGTCTTGTTTTGCACCGTCTGTTTCTCTACGAGTTTTGTTTACACCATTGCATGTTTGCACGCACACACACACACACACACACACACACACACACACACACACACACACACACACACACACACACACACACACACACACACACACACACACACACACAGTTTTGTGTGTTTAAGAACTTTGTGCCACACAGCTGTACTCCACCTGCATTTAGATTAAGTAATACGTTTTAATTATTCATATTTCCTGACTTTATTGGACCACTTAACTGCAATATTTTTTCTCCCAGTTTGTCAATGGGCACTCTATACACCTATTGCTGAAAGAGAGCAACTTCAACAACAGAAATGTGCACCGGACACACAGGATGTATTCCTGAGTTGTTTTTTTTTAACTCTGGCTGGAGGCTTGGGGCTGGAATAAGGATTCTGTCTCTATTCAATTATCACACTCAGCCATAAGCACGCACACACACAAACACACATATAGAGGCGTTAAGCAGTGTGCACTCATTAAACACTCTCATTATACACAGGAGGAGATCCCTGCAGGTGCAGTTTACCAGAGTTAAGTTCATTTCCTCCTCCTCTTCCTCCTCCTCCTCTTTTACATCTTTCTCTTTTCTGCCAGCATTATTTACCTCATTTCACCAGTAACTTGACCTATTAGGGTGTGTATATTAACATTTATGAACAGGATAAAAACCTAGCAAATACCCGAACTGGGCAACATCAGATCTTTATGGCTACTTATTTATTCTGTTTGGCTCCTCTCAATGCTGATGCCATCTAATTTAAAGTCTCTCCTCCTGCTAGAAACTTGATTATTCACTATGATTCATATGCTAAAGTGAGAAAGTGTCTGAATGGCTTTTTTAGCCGTATTATTTTAGCCGGCTGAATGTTTCTTTGTGGCCAACCTCTAATTTTCTCTGCATGCTCATAGGCTTTCATACTTTTCTGATTGACACCCTCACAAAAAAACCTTTTATACCTGACCCATTACAACTTCAGATGAGCCTGTTCAGAGAGCGTTAGCCCGTTCCCTGCATATGTGTATGTGTGTGTATACTTAGGGGATGTGATAATAAGGAGAGAGAGAGGGAGAGGGAGAGAGAGAGAGAGAGAGAGACGGAGCACTCTCGGCTGCTGGTGCTGTTCAAATAGTTTCATTGGACTGTGGCTACCTAAGCACAGATAGTTCTTTTGTCTGTGCCCTGGCTAAACCCTGCAGCCCATACATTTCTCCTTTATGTTGATAAATCTCAGTGACAGCTTAGTCCCCCTTGACGAGAGCACATTTGGTGACCTTCACAGTCAGGAAATCAAAATTTCAGAAAGTCTTTTAAAAGTATTAGGTATATTTGAGAATGTACAGTCTATACACTTTTTTAAAAAAGTGTGAATAAAAGGAGCATTGTGATTGACAGTGAAATCTGTTTGAGTAGTTTTTTTATTTATAACTCAGCATTATTTCATTTAACATCCTCTTGAGATCCCAAAAGATTTGCAAAAGCATGGGTGCCAGAAATGTCCAACAGAGAAAAAAAAACCTGTCGCATTAAAAAATGTAAGCCATGCCATATGTTTTAATTAATTTACTGTAATTCATTCTCAATTTGTCCCTCTGCTAAGTGAGGGAATAATCATTTCTCTCTGTTGATCTGCACTGCAGTCCTTCTGACCTACTTTTCTCTTCCTTTTTCCGCTCCCTGCTGCCATCTTCTTTCTTCAGAAATGATGGAATAAATTTGCCATTGTTTTTGCCCGTTGGCCTCTCTTTCACCAGGTCTCTAAAAAACAAACCAAACTTCCTGGGTGTGTTGGTTCCACTGCGTGAGTGCATTTGTGGGTATTTACCCCAAGTGTAGCCAAAAACATGGCTCCATTGAAAATAATCTGTTTCCACCATGCAGGTAAACAGACAATCCTTTTAAAAGGATTGGTGGACTCACAGGGTAACTCATTATATGATACAATCTGCAATTCATGACCCGTGATCATCATATTATGATACAGTGATTCTGCTGTGATTTATATGGTGCAGGAATGATGTGACGATACATCACAGTATCTGATGAACTGAATAATATAAAATGAAAAGTAATTTAAAAAAAAAAAAGCATTTAATTCATATAGGTTCCACTGTGAGGTGTTATCAAGTTGTGACGCAGTAAGTCAAACTTGGAGGGAGTTCTGTTTGGAACAATGTTTTTCTTAAATTGAAATATCAGTATTTGGCACTATAGGGATTGGAAGGTTGGATATTTTGTGTCATCATCCCTACTTTTGAAAACAAATATTTATAGTTTTTCATTGGTCTTGATGATAAAAAAGAAATCTTTAATGTTTGTAAGTTACTGTCTTTACGTTTGAATCTCATCAAGGTTTATTTTATTTTAGTTAGTACTTTTACTTGCCTTTTTCACATATAGTTTTTATTCAAGGATTTGCAGGTATGTTGTTCAATGTGTTGATCTTGATCTTCTATGACCATCATGAGGCCTGTTAACACTCTGTAGTATAAAAGAAGTCAAATGGGCCAAGACATTAAAAAAGAGTCTCATAAAAAGTGAGAGTTATTGCATTAAGTATCACTTCTCTCACTCTGCCTGTCAGTTTGTCAAATCCTCCCTCTCCCTCAGTGTTGTCACCTATAACTTATTCCTCACCTCACCTGTCTCCCCCCTCATCTTTGTATAATCTAATTCAGCAAAACTGGATCGAAACTTCTCCGCTGCTGGAAGGCTCAGGATGTCAGATGGCATAAAACCCCTGTTCCACAAAAGCTAACCCCCCCCCGCCAAAAAAAAGAAAAAAAGAAAACCCTTTAGGTTCAAAGAGGCAGACGCACTTCACATGACGCAATCATTTTGCATTGATTCTCTTCAATTCTCACTTGCATTCAGCTGTTTTTGTTCAGAGATAACATTCAGGGGAGTGTGTTAATGTATGTGTGTGTGTGTGTGTGTGTGTGTGTGTGTGTGTGTGTGTGTGTGTGTGTGTGTGTGTGTGTAGGAGTGTTTGCAGAGAGATGGGAGTTGAGGAGGCAGGGTCCCACAAGGGTTAGGATTCTTAAATATGCCTTACTGTCTTTTGTTAAACATGATGCAATAGTGATGCAGCGCTCACAGTGCGTGCGTGCATGTGTGAGTAGCTGTGTGTCAGAGCTGATCTGAATCTGTGTTTAAGGCTGTTTTTCAACCTGCAGGAAATTATAGGTTCAGGAAAACCCCCTCCTCTCCCTACCCTGCCACCTCTCTCTTTGTGTGTGTGTGTGTAAGAGCGTGTGTGTGTGTGAGAGTGGCAGGGCTGCTATCTGTGCCATCACATGTGGATGTGTGTGTTAATAGCGAATGCCCCACGCTGCCACTGTCTTTGTTTGCCAAGGACATACATATGCATGAAGCCTGTGTGTGTGTGTGTGTGTGTGTGTAGTATGGGGGGGTTTACTAATTACAAGATTTCTATCATGAATATGTATGGCCGCATCCTTTATTATGGGATTGGCTTAAACACATCACATAGACGGACGAGTGGCAGAGAGAGGGAGAGTGGGGGGTAAGGGCTTGAGAGGGGACACGCCTCTTTAGAGGAAAAAAAAAAGAAAGAAAATAGGACGTTTCCACTGCCACTGATTTGAACCTTCAACCTCCTCTGTGTGTTTTTATTAAGCACAATTAAATTCCTGTGTTTCATGAATTTTTATTTGCCCAAGCAGTGACAAAACATGTGAGAACATTTTTTATTTAAAAAAGTGATTATTTCTGCTCATCACATTATTAGTGGATACAACAAATGTGGTCTGTTTCGTCAAAATCACGATTTGCTTACATTTTATGATAGGCTTGTTACATCTTTTGTAGAGGCCCTTTATGGTTGTTTTTAGAATCACATACAGAGGTGTGCCCTGTAAAATGCAGGATTATTTGCTATTTGGCCCTCAACAACAATCAAACACTATCTTGCCAGGATTTATTTTTTTATTTTTTATTTAACCTTTATTTAACCAGGTTGGTCCCATTGAGATTAATAACCTCTTCTCCAATGGAGACCTGGCCAAGACAGTCAGCAGCAAAAACACAAAGTTACAGACAGAGACACAAAGAGAGACAAAGTACAATTTACAAAACATTAAAATTTACAGTGAAAGAGAACCATCACTAAACCTTTTCACACATACAGAAATCTCCTGAAAAACTCCAGAGATTAGTCTACCCGGAGGTTCTTTAGGCTATGTGTGAATGCAAACAGACGCATTTTTTGCACGGTCTTTACCCAGAGTTTCTCCTCCAGACCCCTAGTATTTCATCCTCAGAAAATCCGAGTGAGCTGATGTCTGAACAGCAGCATATACTCCAGAGATTTCAATTTCAGCCAATGGAAAGAGAATGACGTTTATATACAGTAACTGTATAAAGTGTCTGCACGCGACCACTATGATCTCCGTGCACGTAATTAAACGGCTGCATTCTGTCTTCTGTTCTTCAGTATGTTGTTCTCCACTCTTTTGTGGATGTTGTCATTCCATTGGATTACACATAGCATTGATATAAAGACAAATATTCTCATTATAACGTTGTATAGCTCCTCCCCTCTGACAGGGAAAGTCTCCCCCCCTCCCCTCTGACAGGGAAAGTCCCCCTCTGTGAGGAGCATATGTGAACGACTAGGTCGGGAGAATCTCTGGAGAAGTCCTCCTGTAAATATCTAGATATTATCCGGAGTGCATATGTGAAAACGGCTTATGAGTCAAATCTGGAGTCAGAAGTTTAAGCAGTGAAGTTAAAAACAATGACACTTAATCTGCTTCCAAGTCTTTCATTTTAGATCTAAAAACATTTAAGTACGCCAGCTCCATGAGAAATTCCAGGCCGAGGGTGCAGGATACTTAAAAGCCCTTTTTCCAATTTCTGTTCTGGTGATTTGGGACAGAGAGCATAAAGAAGTCCTGAGAAGGCAAAGAATACTGACCAGTACTTTTCTGCGTGATAAAAACACATAGATAGTGTGGGAGCAGACCAAGAACTGTGCGCTTAAAGAGATAGTTCAGATCTTTTAAAATGGAGTTGTTTAAGGTGCTTGTCCAAAGTTAGTGTCTATTAGCCACAGGAGATGCTGGGCAGCACCGCCTCTTTATTGAGAAACCCGTTGGAGTGCTGGCACATAAGTTGGGATTTACATTGCCATTTGTACCTTTTGTTATTTAGCTAATATTAAGACGAACTCAACTAACTAACACAAAGTGTAAGTGTACCCTATATTAAAAAAAGAAACAAAAACTAAAAAGTTAAGGATTTTTACTGCATCGAAGACTGTTTACTGTGGACCAGAGTACACAGAGGAAAAGCTTCTGCAGATGGAGATTCAACAGGTCCAGAAAAAAGAGAGGGGGAAAACTTCTGTGGACATTTGAGTGGAAAGGTCCCAAGTTACCTGGTAAAGTGTGAGCCCATGTCCAGGAACCCCAAAAGCTATGTTGGAGTGTAGAAGCAGTACTGCAGGACCTTTCTGAATCAGAGGGTAACCAGCCTCTGAACAGCAGTGTTTTACAATCCTCTTCTACATTTCACAAATTAAATTGGAAAAACCAGATAAGCTGAATTGAAACTTGTCCTCAAAAAACGTTTTTGTGTCTCACACTGTTTTTTTTAATTCCATAATGACACAATCCTGTTCCACACATTATGTTTACCTTATCAAAATACAAAATGTGCGTCAGTAGTAAAAAGGGAAACTAAGCTTCAATAACAAACTCTACAGCCATTACTGTGCTGTATCAGCCAGATGAGTTACAGTGAATTTATGTCCCATTTCGCTGATTCAGACCAGGTTATATTCTGGAGCATTTACAGTGGGTGAGTGGGAGTTTTAGTGAATTGTAATGTTGTATGTGACTTTGCACACATATATTTATATCACAGATTAATTTTGTCCAGCTGTTTTAGAAATGTGAAGGTGGGTATTACTAAATGATGGTGACAGTACTGGGGTTCATACATTCTCCACTGCTCCTTATATATTAGATTATACAATGTTGGATTTTCTTACATCTGTTGGTTAAAAACAAAAAAAATGAAAACTTAATGAAATGTAAACTAAATCTTTCCCTGTCTATGTTTGGAGTGCTTTTAGCATTATGCCACTTCATCTCTGTCTCTTCTATTTTTTCTGTTGTCCTCCCCTCTCCTTTAGCTCTTCTCCCTCTCTTACACACCATGCACAAACGATCCCAATTTAAACTTACACTCATGCGATCTGACATGTATACAAAATACCAGGCATTAAGTATTTTTCTGGCTTGTATTGTTTTTCCACATGGACAAATTCAATTACATTAGCCCTGTCTTTTGTATTTGAAATCTTTCCACGTGAGAAGTGGAAGACAAAAAAAAATGAAAGTGTGGAGGAAGTCACGAGAGATGAAAACAATTTAAACAGATGTAATTTGGATATAATGATGAATCTCATGATATGTAAGCAATAATAGATTTCTTTAACTCTATTTTTATGATTTTCTAGCACAAGCCACAACAGGCTTTTTTACAGAACTGTAAAAGACATCGATGAGTTCCCTAACTGTAGCCTACATAGAAGATTCAAATGAGCGTTTTTTGGAAAGCACTAACCAATGGGCTCTAAAAATTCCCAAGATCGGCAATGACAAACTGCTGCAACAAAAGACGCAGTGTAGGTACTAGGGATGGGAATTTACAGTAATCCCTGTACTCGATTACTCGAATTACCTAATGAACGAGTACTCGAGTACCCGCAGATTATTTTTTATTTTTTTTTAACCGTAAACAAAAAAAGGGTCCGTCGGACACAGACCTCCCGGACCGTAATTGGAGACTTTATGCCTGTAAAATGACATAAACATCCAATATTTAAACATAAATATAAATAAATAACCAACAACAGAAAGCGATTTCAATTTCAACGACGTCGCTAACAACGACGTGTGCTAACAGGGCTAGCAAATGATGTGATGCAAGACTGCCTGTTTTCTCCTTGTGCTTTAAGCGCATGTGGTTAAGCATCCAACTAGTATTTCTATGGTATGCAAGTTTAACGCCACATATCTTGCACTGCACATTAACTTCATCGTTTTTGTCGAAGTACTTCCAGACATCACTTTTGCAGGTGTAGCAGACGGTTCTGTTTTTGTTGTGCTTTCGGTGTAATAATATGTTCCTAGAGAGTTGCCGTAGCTGCCGTAAAACAGTTGTTTTTGCTGAAACAAAATATTACTCGAATAATGGGGTCAACGGTGAGTACTCGTATCCATCCCTAGTAGGTACCTCGAGCCCCTCCCATTCCTTCACCTCAGACTGGATGTATAAAGTTGTAGATTTATAGCGAGACATTTCACTCTTTTCATGAATCATATGATTTACAGCATGGATACTCTTCCTAAATGAAACTGATGCAGGAGAATCCTTAGTACTGGTGCTTTTGGCCTTCAGTGCTATGTTGACACTGCAGAGCATATTGTCTTAATCTTAGTTACACTTTTAGGCCCCAGAAAATGTTCAGGCACTTCCATGTGTGGTCTCATCAGTAAGAAGCCCTGTCTTGCGGTGTTCCTAAAGGTTCTATCCTGGGCCCTCTCTCATTTTCTCAGTTTGTTCTCTGCTCCCACTGGGGCATCTTATGAGACCTTTTAGATATGTCTCTTGTCATTGCTATGCAGATGTGTGTAATAATGCTTTCAAGCACCACAGTATGTAATGTCATGTTTTTCCTTGATAACTTCCCTTATCCTGCTATGTGTTATTTCTCTGACATTCAGCATCTCTGTTCTTATTTAAGCTGCCCTATGTTGTAAAACGACTAATATGAATATAATGCACGAAAGGAAGCATCTCCTAAGATCCACCTTTGCCCTCTCTTACTATTTTATTTGGGCTGAATGATATTTGGAAATACTGACATTGCAATATTTTTTTTCCTGCAATATATGTTGTGATTTAAAAAGAAAAGAAAAGTATAACAGATACAAATGCATTGGTCTTTTTTGAAGATCATTTAAACTTTCAATCAAATAATCATACGTTTTTATTTTTTAGGGTCTTTATGTCTTTAACTTTTCTGATTTTGAATCTAAACCCCGTCCTACTGTCATCACACACTGGGTCCAGCCCTCTGACAGCGACTGACACGCCCACAAAGAGAAGTGGAGTGACACATTTCATCATAATCTGGACAAACCATCTCGAATGATGTTCAAAAGTTATGAGTTTGTATGCCCGGCCCAGTTTTAGTAACTGATAAAACAAAAGCTCACTGTCTTGGAATGCCTGTGACTCACTTCACTGTGTGCGCTGCAGGTGTAGCTGCTAAAAGTAAGCAGCCAACAGCACACCCGCCTCTCTCTCTGTCTGTCTGTAGTGTGGCCACAGAGTTGTCGATGCTGCTGATAGGAGGAATACTTGCGTAAATGGCAATCTGCCTTCAGAGTCATGTCACTGCAGCAGCATCTCCTGTATGTCTACATTGTAGAATTTGCAGGGGAAACACAACAGTCAGTTCTGTGACCTTTGAAGGTGATATAAGAAATACTTTTATCGTCAAACAGTAATGGGGTTTTGTTTCCATTGATCAGCTGAAAAGTGTCAGGGTGATGTGCATTGCACGTCTATTAACTACTGCACATTATAACTACTGCACATGTGCACATTGCAGTGATAAAAAAATATATCATTCATCCCTAAATGTTGCACCTTTTATTTTCTCTGTGCACCTTCTGCCTTTTGCTTCTATCAACCTCATTTCGACTCACCGAGACACCCAGAAAAATCACACAATCAGAAGACTATGAAAGCTGCTATCTTCCCCCCCCCCAACCCCCACCATGGTTCTATACCTCTGACAATAGTCCTGCAATCTGAGCAGAGCGAGGGGGGAAATAAAGGGGCAGGACAGGTTTTTAAAGAAGAGAGAATGTCAACTGTCAGTCTGGTTTGTGATGTCGGAATCAGTGTTCACCATCAAACTTGCATCCAGAGAGATGGGAAAGAGAAAAAGGGGGCAGAATAAGAAGGTGCTATGTCTCTTGACAAACTGTCAAAGGAACTAAAGGGTAGAGGGAAAAAAAAAAGGCAAAACGAGTGCATGTTAGGTAAAGAGGTTGGTCATCCCTCGTTTGTAGGGCTTGATTTGTTATTTTATTCCAAAGCTGCTCTCAGGATCTCTCCACCTTGTGCAGTGGCCGCTGTGACGGGTTTGGAGTGTTTGAGAGTGCGAGCTCTCTTTTTTTCTGCACAGGAACGCTAGCGACAGGAGGTAAAGAGAGAGAGAAAGAGTATGAGAACTGGGTGATCAGGGCCGCCTCTGTTTTGCAAGCGTTAACACAGACATCACAAGTTCCCAGCGAGACAGGGCAGCGGGGTGCAGCAGGGCATTGAGCTGGAGAGAAAGAGAGGTTGCAGAAGAGAGGAAGAGGAAAAGAGGCAGCCGTGTTTGAAGAGAGCTGTTGAGATAAATCAGTATGTTTACGTTCTGGAGGAACAAAGTGTTCAGTTGTCAGAAGAGCACTCGACTGTCCGATTCCCCTTGGGCTGTTTTTTTTTTTTTTTGTGTGTGTGTTTTTCAGCTGCATCAAGTTTAGTTCTTTTAACATGAAAGTCTTCAGCATGTCAACATTTAGAGATTCTTTCATTTGCAGACAGTAATGAGATGTTTTTTGTGTTTTCCTCTTCTCTGAGTTGTGTATTTAAGTATGTAGGTGTAGGTGAGTGTGTTCCAGAAAGAGATAAACAAAGAGTAAACCCTCCAGAGGGAATATTTATTGTATATTTTGGAGGTTTGATAGTCTGATGTCAAATTCAAGAGGTCCTCATGCTCTCTAGTGATGTCAGATACCTGTGTGTGTTACATAAAAGAATACTGTTTTTTAAATACTGAAGCTTTTATAGTTTAAAGCACTGATAAAAGAGAACTAGATATTAAACCAAAACTGAACATCATCAAGACCCTGCTTCTAGCCAAGGTGCTGCACGTGAGAAAGAGCACCTTGACACGACAACAATGCGAGTAATGGAGGCCAAACCAATACACATAATATTTCATTAACCCAATGCATAGAAGAGAAGTAGGACAAACAGGACGGCAACTTGCAGAGTAAAAAAAGTTGAGGAGACGGACAGAAGCTTTGATATCAGGACATCAACATATCTCATCCAAAGTGGAACAGTACAGCAGTAATCAAGCAAAGAGGCCAAAAGGAAACTGTCTGTGTGTATCTTAAAAGATTCCTTTTTCAACTTTGTACTCTCTCCCATCCATTGTCCTCACACATGGTTCTTCTATCAGTGTCCAAACTGCCCAGAGCAGACATAGACGAGGGGTGTCCATGACATGGTGGAGGGGGTTGTGGGGGGGGTTGGGGTGGGGGGTGTCTTAAGCGCTCTCGTACAAGAGAGAGAAGAGAATGATAGCCATTCTGCTTTTATTATCTCAAATGTATCAACTTAATCACAGCTTCATTCTCCCACAGTCCTCCCCTGGGCTCAGTGGGAGACACTGAAGGAAAATTGGAAAAGTATCGCTGGGCTGGAAGGTAGAGATGAGCGGAGATGGACGGAACAGGGAGAGGAGGGGTGGCGTATGAGAAGAAGAAGAAGAAGAGTAACTACCATAAAGAGAGGAGAGAAAGACACGGGGGGGGGGTGGTGAAAAGAGATAAACCTGTTAATTTTTCATGGCCAGCCGGTCGTAATCACAGTGTTCAGTGCCCTTAGAGCCTTCAAAGTTGGCCAGTGTGCATATGTATATATATAATTGTGTGTGTGTGTCGACAGAGATGGATTGGGCTCCATTACCAAGACTTAAAGGACCCCCACCCCAACCCCTCTCTCTCCCCTGCGTCCCTGCCTGACTGCCCAAAGTTATAATAGACCCTATCATAAAGACACATTATCCTCTGATAGAAGACTGTACCGTCTTAAGGCTATAAAAACACTCCAACTTCATTTATTTTGCCATGTATGGACACAGATAGAGCTAATGAACTAGTGGAAAAGTGTCAGAGCAATCAAAAAGAATCCCGGATAAAGTTTTTTTAAGTCACCAGTTTGAAAAAATAATTTGACCAGTGGTGCTAAGAGAGTTAGAAGATACTGTATGCCATCGTCCTATAAAGCTGACGAGCTTCAAACATGGCGTTAAGTCTTCCCTTCTGTTTTTGCCAAATTAATATTGTTATTTTATTATGAAAAAAGACTGACATTGAATATAAAATAATTCATAAACCTTAACCACAGAGAGCTCACAGCACTGTGTGAGATACAAACACACAGGTATTTTTATATAGTTGTGCTGTGTCAGTGAAATAACACACCTGTTAATGTATAAACAACATCACTCTAGAACATGAGCTCAGTCCAGTAAACACAGAGCAGGTTAATAATGACCATAATCACCCATCCCCAACACATGCACACACACAAGCACACACATATACACAAACAGAGTTTGGCAGTACATGGCCATGTAAGGGGAAAAACCACTGTGTGTGTTTACACTAAAACACTGCTTGTCTGAGTGGCTTTAGAGGCCAGGCAGAGCGGGCAGCCTTTTTAACAAGCCTTTTGAAGAAGAAAAAAACACACAGCAAAAAGCACTCTCTCTTACACACGTATACACATACATCCTTCCTCTCCTCTTCTTCTATATCTGTGAAGACTTTTGTTCTCTCTCTCATGTCCTAAGTAATATTGAAATAGAACATTCAGTGTATTTAACCCATGACTAAAAGTCCTCACCTTTATTTTAAAATCAAACTACAGTAAAAGCTGAAGCTACGGGTCACATACTCTCCCTTCCTCCCTCAGCATTCTGTGTCTTCATTACAAGCACTTGCCTCTGTTTCTTCCGCTGGGGGGAGTGTGTGTGTGTGTGTGTGTGTGTGTGTGTGTGTGTGTGTGTGTGTGTGTGTGTGTGTGTGTGTGTGTGTGTGTGTGTGTGTGTGTGTGTGTGTGTGTGTGTGTGTGTGTGTGTGTGTGTGTGTGTGTGTGTGTGTGTGTATCTGCAGGTCAGAAAGGCAGCATTTGTTCTGTGAAGGCCTATAAACATCTGCGATCCCTTTTAAGGGATTGTTTAGATTGAAGGAACGAGAAAATAAACGTTCTGAAGAAGGCCGGCGCTCTCGTACTGACAGAGCGATCTCCGCTACGAGCATGTGTGGGTTAGGTGTGTTTTTGTGTGAGTTGAGCCTAAAATGACAGCTTCTTTTTCGGTGATCAGACATGAACCCTCTGTGACCTCACCTCTTCTTTTTCTTCTTCTTCTGCACCTTCCTCCCTCCCAATCCGCCTTCTATCTCTGCACATAAAAAAATCTCTGCAGCTCACACTTTCCCCCCATTTTTTTCCTTGAAGCATTGGTGTTGTTTTTACCCCGCCCCCACCAATCCAAACTCACGTTAACTCCCTCTCTGCACCAGGAGAAACTTCTCCCTGTCTGCTCTCTTTTTCCTCCTTATGCCGGGGAGTTGTTGTGTCTGGATTGCAGGCAACATGTGGAATGTATCAAACCCCTCTCTCTCTCTCTCTCTGCTTCTCGGTCCTGCTCAGCCTCCTACTTATTCAAACACACACACACACACACAGATCTGGTAGCGGCGCTTGAGAAGGTCCAGCGTGAGGAAGTGGGGTGTCCTTCCAGCCGTGATTTAGGTCAGAGGGAAGCAGGGATAGGAGGCTTCTCTGCTCTGTGTTTATTTGAATTGGGAGCCATTTCTGCTGTCTCTGGGCCGTATTTATACACAGACACAGAACAGACTCGCGCTGATACAGCCGCGCGCGCGTTCCTGTCCTGTGTGAATCTGTGTGTGAGTAAGAGAAAGAGAGTCTGCATATTATGTGACTCTTCATGGAGATGTGTGTGTGTCTGTGTACAATACACAGTAAAAATAAACTGCTGTGATTTGTGGTCTGGGTCTAATAGAGGAAGGACCGACTCTTTAAGTGGGAACAGTGTGGCAGCGCTGGGCCTCAACGAGTCCACTGGGACCTGCTGGCCTCGCTCCAGTCCAGTCCCAACATACTTGATTCACCTAATGAAAGACATCTAATCACAGGACTGGAGTAAAATAAGCAAGCAAGTCCATCTGCTGCGTGGAGTATGAGTGAAGGCTCTGCAGCAGAGTAAATACAAGTGTGTGTGTGAGTGTGTGTGCGCAGGCTGCGTGCTGTAAACTAGTCCCATGGCATCCATTGCCTGCCTGCCATTACTACAGGGTTGCCGCAGCTTGTAAAAGCCTTGTTAACACAAAGACCTGCTCACATGTTAATTGGCTAATAGACTAATTAATTTTTGCATAAAGGCCTGCACAGGGAGGAAGGTTGGCTAATTGAAAGTGACTATAGGTTTAATTACGTGAAGAAAGGAGGAGGAGAAGGGGGTGTTGTGAAGGTGGGAGGATCAGATATGTTGTTCTTTTTCACTGCATTCGGGGTAATACGTCTGTAATCTCTGATCTTTACATCCAACCTGTCACCAAGTCCACTTACCTTGCAGAAAAAAGGATGACTTTGTCAGCAAACCAAAACTCTATCTGATACTGAGTGTTTCTGTGAAAGTGATGCACAGACTGATTGGAGCATTTGAGTGACAGTGATGCCAAATACAAGATAAAAGCATCAAATATAGGTGTTATTTCCATGTTGCTAAGACACATATTTGTTTATTAGATGGTGATAGAGCACATGGGCAAAGAAAAAATAGAACAAGAATGCTAATTTACATTTGTAGACAGAAACATTGACAATGACAAAATACAAAAATATAGACGAAACCAAAGATCAGGAAATAACTTGGGTATTTATTCAAAGCTTTTAGAAAAAAGATAAGTCAGACAGCTAACCGCCTCCGGACGCGCGCTGCAGAGAGGCATCAGTGTGATCATGCATTCACATCAACAGTAATCTAAGTCCAATTATTGAACAATATGTAAAACTGACACACACATCGGGTTAGAGACAGAGGAATGTAGCAGTGAACGAATGTCTGTTAATTCAATTCCTAACCGCCGCTCACTAACACAGCACCACAAATTAAATCGGCCAGGGGAGCAGACAGCTAACAAAGGAAATTAACAATGATGCTGCCTCTGTATTAGGGCATATGGATTCGCTGCATGTTTGCTGCGTGTGCGTAGCCGCAGCCTTGCGCCTCTGTACGCACAGAGAGGGGGGAAAAAGGCCAGTTTTAATCAAGAAATCCATTCCACTTTTCTAACCTCTCTTCGCTTCTTTCTCCCCCTCCCCTCCATGGCGGGCTTGTGTGGAAACAGAAGTGCTAAATTACCCTCGAGCAGTCAGACAAAAACATCTTGTTGGGTTCTAAATTGCTTTGCATGCATATTAATTGGACAGAAATCCCTGCAGTGTATTTGGGTTTGCGCGAGAATTTGTGTGACTCTTTGAGTGTGTGCCTCTTTACTGTATCTGTGTATGTACAGTATGTGCGTGCGCGTGTGTGTGTCGGGCAGGACTGGTGAGCTATTATGGCTGCAACGCCTTGCAGAGATTTGGAGGTTATCTGTTTTTGTTGGTTAATTGTGAAGCTGATAGTATCGAGGGTCTGGGCCAATTCAAGTGGGCTTTCAGCCAAATTACCTCAGTAATCGTCTGTATTCAAGTCCCTAGATGCTCTCACCAAGACAGAGGCTGGGAAGCCCTGAAGTTCAATGGAGAGAGGCAGATCTGACCCCAGCTTTAGACAGCTTACACTGTAATTGAAATGATATTTTTTTTTCAACACCGTTATTGGATTGCTGACAAGATTTCAGTGAAATATTCCATTTGTGGTCAATTTATCCTGTTTGTTTTTAATTAATGCAGAGGGCTAATGAACTCAGAGCGAATCTCAGTCAAATGATCAGAATTTCCCTCCATGTTTTTCACTGTTATCACTGAAGCAGTAGGCTTTTTGGAATTAGAGCATGAAATTGTTTGAAAGTAGGAAAGGAATTCACTTGGATGGAGCGCACAAACACCGCAGCCAATACAAGCGGAGGATTTGTAAATCTACTTTTCATTCACTATGACTAGAAATTCTTTGACTATGACTAAAGAGAATTTGAAACTAGTTTGTGGTGGCATAGACATGAAGGACTAATAAAGTACACGTACTGTTATCAGATTTTTTTTTTTCCTCTAATATGTTGGTTCAGTGAATTCAAAAGTGGAGCGCATTGCATATAAGCAGTTAGTATTTTGTGGCTGCAGCCTCTTGATGTCTTGCTTCTTCTCAAAGATAAATCATCCCACTGCTGTCCTTGTCCAAGTAGAAAGTATTCCATTCACTGAATGGGTTTAGAAAATAAATTGAAAGACTGTGGTTGATGTCTTGAAGATGTGTATTTTTGAATATGAAATCTTGAGAACACGGCAGACAAAGGACTCAAATGATTCTCATTCTGGCTGCTATAAATCATGAAAGAGTGAATATTTATACATGTTAGATCTAATAGAGAAAAGAGGATCAAGCATAACCTTGACAGATGATCCCTTGATGTCCTCGTGACCCGTCTGACCGCAAACTATTAATTCTCTTCATCTTCTTTCACTGTGTACCCAGACCCATAATTACTGCATGTTCAGTGGTTACACATATTTTAGCTTCCTTCAATTCAGACTTTTATTTGTTAATTGTACCTTTTTAAAACTTACCTGCATGGAACTTGCCTCACGTGCTTGTGTGTGTGTGTGTGTGTGTGTGTGTGTGTGTGTGTGTGTGTGTGTGTGTGTGTGTGTGTGTGTGTGTGTGTGTTCTTGCAGCAGAGTGGATTTGAGTCTATAAAACAGGCATGGCAAGGGCGTAAGATTTGTGAAAAGAAGGTGATGTCCCGGTCACAAGCTCTACTTGCACCAACGTAAGACAGGTACAAGGGTGCACAAGGCGGGGTGAAACTTCTGCGAGTCGAGATTCGGCCTTGAAAACATGACTGAAATCCCTCCCTGAATCCTTTTAGGCGAAGAATAAGTCGCCATCATTGTCTTCATCGTGTGCTAAGCAAGACTCCAGGCCATGAATCCTCAGACGGTGACCTCATATCTCACCCCCCAACCCCCCAATCCTCAAACACACACACACCAACAGTCACACCCCTCCACCCACACATATACAGTACTACTTCCTTTCTTTTCTGCCTGTATGTCTTCATCTGCTTTTCCTTTCTTTTCTATTTTTGTTTCCTCATTTTCATCTGTAAACTGCACAGTATCTGTTTGCGTGCATTTGTGTACGCAGATGACAGGCAACCACACTTCTATCGCCGTGAGAGACAAGGCGTTACTGTGTTTTACAGTTTAGTTTTCTGCCATTTCACTTTGCAGCTGAAGGGTGAAAGAAAGAGTATTCTGCTGAACACACAAACAAAATGCACGGAAAGAGAAACACACACACACACAGAGCTCGGTGTGAAGCTGTGAACATAAACACTTAACCCTGGAAAGATTCAATGATGGCGGATAAAAGAGTGATTTGTGTTCTGCTAAGGGGAAAATGAGTAATCCTATCATTCAGCGTGACATGCAACACAACACGCCGCATCAGTCACAGACATTCACACACACACACACACACACACACACACACACACACACACATGACACTAAACACTGCCTATCAGGATGATAAAAGCATGCCTCGCCCACACAATAAAGCGTTTGATTTTTCTATTTTCTGTGTCATTCATTTTCTCTTGATGCTGTTGTAAACCTCATCTTTTCTCTCACTCTTCCCCCGCCGGCATCGCTCCTCACACAACAGCTCATATTTGTGTGTTCATGTAAATATCTCAACTAATCTCTATAAATACATTTATGAGATTTAATACCTTTGTACAGTAATACTCTGCATGCTGAGCACTGAGGCTTTACACCCTCATGAAGACGAGCACACACACACACACACACAGGCACACACTCACACAGGCACACACACACACACACACACACACACACACACACACAGGCACACACGTCCTCAGCTTGCTTTTGGTGCATACCAATCCCTTGGTCTTTCTTTCTTCCTGCCGGGGCATTAATTCCTGCCCATATTTCCATCTGATTATGGTCCGGTTATACCCGCAACTAATTGAACATTAAATATAAAGAAAGTTAATGAAAATGTCCTTTATCCCCTCCAAACTAGGCCTGAGAACGCATCCATTAACGCAAATTAATCTGGCCCTGGTGCGTGTTGCAGGGAAGAAGATATATGCACAGTTTGCTACTCCCCTCTTCGACCCGAATGATGGTCCTCCCCCTCCTCACCGAGCAGGACAGTTAAATAACAAAAGATGTGTTGTTGTTCTCCTTTTTCTAAGTATTCTGGTAAGTCTTTCCCAGAGTTTCATATCTGGGTGAAAATTACGTGACGCTGACGCGTTTGGCTCTCTTCTTGGATGTTTTTTTGTATTGCAGTTCTCCTGTTTCTGCTGCTGGCCCATGTGTGGACCACCGGCACTGTATTTGAACGGGTTTGGACAGAAACCTCTCTGTGTGAACTCTGTTTCTACTTTCAGAGACAGATTGTGTGCTTGTTTTAATGCAAATGGGTCTGAATTGTTGCACCAACACACTCGACCTGTACAATGTGTCAGTTCTACTTTGCATTATTAGTTGCAAAAAAAGATGAACGAATAAAATATCTCTTCAGAAGTCCGGGAATCAAAACACATTGTGGCAATCTTGAATAACGCTCATAATGGCAGCATAGGAGTACATCTGTGTGCTGTGAGTTGTCCTGTTTCCTAATAGGCTTGTTAGTTTTACTCCTCCTTTGCTTTTCCTTTCACTAGAGCTTCCTGTGCAAGCGGCTCTAACTGAGCTAAAGACCCCCACTGTGAGCGCAGCCAACAGACAGAGAGACGCACAAGGAAAAAGGAGGAAACAATGAATGGATGGATGCTTTCATTCTGATGAAAGGAATAAACGCTAAGGCATTTATTTTGTCTATTATCCCACTAAAAAGCCCTCTCCATTCCTTCTCCCTCCCCTCGTCTTGTTCCCCCAGGCCCATCATATTAGCATCTCTCCTGGACAGCGAGGGGTTAACTAACCCGTTTAAGGGGAACTAGAGAAAACAATACTCGGACCCCTAAAAGACAATGGCGGTGCCTTTCTCCTCCATATTTGTAATTTAACATCAAAAGGCTCCTCTCCCAGCGACCTCTGAGAGCCAGCGTCTCTTTAATGAAGCGCCCCACCCCCCTTAATCACATTCAAATTGGTTAGTGTTCAGAAAATAGAAATATGTATTAGATAGCAATAAATTTTCATCATTGGCTAAGCCTGCTTCTTAATTGTCCTGTCCCAAGGCTTGGGAATTTCATTGTTCGTTAGGTGCTTAAGTCCCCCATCTCATTCAGTCTCTCTGACATTACTGCTGAGGGCTCTAATGCCCAACTAATTTGAATGGGGATTTACATGATAGAGCAGGGAGCATTAAAATGTGGAGGGAAAGGAGAAAAGGAAAAAAGGAAAAAAAAAAAGGGGAAAACGGCTTCTTTCACTTCAAAAGTCACTTTGTTCAAAGTCAAATGACAGTGTTTAAAGATGCCTTATCTCTCTCCTCAGGATTTTGGACAGCGGTGACAACTTTAATGGTTCGTTATCTTAGCCCCTTCTCTGTCTTCCTCTCTCTCCTGTTCTCTTATTCTCTTTCTGCTGCCAACCATGCGCTTTTGTTTAGTGGCACCATACTGTTTCAGGATATACATTGTTTTTGACTGACTTTGAATTGCAAAAAACACTTCTGTCGTTCTCTATTATTTCACTTTCTCTGCATGTCGCTCAATCGTGTGCCATTCAGGGGTTTAGGAGGCTTATTGAATAGGTTATGAACATTTATATTTGAGGACACACGTGTACTTTGAAGAGCCTGTGTGGCTGTGTTTAGTGTGGTTGTAATAAATGGCCTATAGCGGTTTCTTTCACTCCACTCCGCTATGTAAACCATTCCGCTGGTGTAACTGGCTGGCGGCTGAGACAGGAAAAAAAAAAAAAAAGAAGATGCTTGGGATTGTTTTTTGTTTGTTCTGGAGGTCCTTTGGATCAGAGATTGTGTGTGTGTGTGTGTGTGTGTGTGTGTGTGTGTGTGTGTGTGTGTGTTTGTGTGTGTGTGTGTGTGTGTGTGTGTGTGTGTGTGCTTGTGTGCATCTGGCTGAGTTTCTCCAAGTATGTCTATTTTGGATCAGTGTGAAATAGAAGCAGTGGTGATAAAGAGAATCAGATGTTTTCTGACGTGCGCTGTCAGACTCTTGTGTGTGTGTGTGTGTGTGTGTGTGTGTGTGTGTGTGTGTGTGTGTGTGTGTGTGTGTGTGTGTGTGTGTGTGTGTGTGTGTGTGTGTGTGTGTGTGTGTGTGTGTGTGTGTGTGTGTGTGTGTGTGTGTGTGTGTCTGGTAGTGCAGACACATAAATGTCCGTAAGGCATACGCAGGGCAAACAGTTTGCATGGGGAATTAGAAATTCAGCAGTGCAGCAGCTTGTGCAGTCGTCCATGTGCATCCCTGGACACATATACACATGTGCAATGAAAGTGCATACAAACATTTTTCATGTGTTTTCATTTGAATAAAGAAGAAGTTGAACACCCTTGCCCACCTGTTGTTGAGCCAAGCATCCTGAGTTTACAGCAAATAATAATAAGTGAGAAAAGCTGAATTATGAGACAGTTTCGAGGCCTACTGTTTACCCCCGTTTTTAATTATTGTTTGCCTCTTTTAAGCTCATAAACATTGACGCTCTCAGATTCTTCGTAATTAGCGCTTTTGGTTTGACCTGCATGTCACCGGAGATGAGAGCAGGTTGTGGAGGGTCAGAGCTAATGAGAGAGAGGGGTCAACTTAGGGCAAAAAGGGTATCATCATATGAAACACACATACCACATAAATGTTTCAGGGAAGTATAACTACAATTACAAAAATAACTTATTTCATTAGTGTCTGTGCTGACTATTTTAGCAGATTCAATGTTAACTTTTAAGAAGAATAAAACAGGTAGCATGGGATTTGATGAAAAAGGGAAAAATGTTTTCAATCCCTGTCATTCCACACTTCAAGAGTATCCCAAAAAGCACCCCTTTTTTTCAATGCTGTGTCTGTCAGTATGTGTTTTAATCTTCAGAATCTTCTTATCTGAGGATATCGAGCTAAACATTAGCTGCCTGGACACTAAAAGATTAGAGACCGAGAGTGAAGGGTTAACTCTGATAATCACCTGTATTGATCCGTGTGCTTTACAGGAAAAACTGCTAGTTCCAGAGCAGCCAACCATGAATGGTTATTGATTCTATCATAAAGACCGGCTGTCTCCTGAGTCTAAGGCTCTTTAGGTAATCACTGATGCCTGTCCTCCACATCTGGTCATTTATAAAAACTTATAGCACCCAAACTTAAATCCATCACAAATGTACATCTTGTTTGAGGATTTTTGCAGAATACAGAGAGACAAACAAGCAAACAGACAGACAGAAAGGCGACAAACTGGGAAGCACTTCCTTATCAGGCTCATGATGCTAGTGGGCTCATAGAGCCATGTGCCCTGCTTAGACCGCTGCTGTAAATGATTAGCGTGGCTCAGCCTGAGCTGTATTAGCAAGCCTGCCATCGCTGATAGCTCCCAGCTCCCAACTTTTATTGCCTTGATAAAGCTCTCTGCAAGAGCCTGCATTAGTAACAATCAACCAATCTCCTCTGCTCTCGTGTCTAGGTGGGAATGGCAGTGGATTTTTTTCTGTCTGAAGAAGCGATGAGAACCAAATGAAGACACTCTCCCACAATGATGGCTTTTGATAGCTTTGACAACTTGGAAAAAGAACAAAAAAAGGTGAGAGACTGCTGTGACCAACACGGGTGGGTCTAGGCTTTTCATACAGCACTGACTTATGAAGGGGGCCATTAAGTCTTTGTGCACACACATATTTACCATTTCTCTCTCCACTATATATTTCAGCAAGTAAGATGTGTAGGTTTTTAATTTTTTATTTTATTTTAAAATCTCCAGAAGTTACAGTATGAAGTTGCAAATAAATGTGATACATTGAAAAGGCACAAAAGCTACAGCACTTTTTATTTTCCTCAAATGTAACCACAACAAGCAAGCGAGCGCTGCTAATGTAAATAAACCGGTAAAAATCAAGATATAAGACATGAGAGGGGCACAAGATATGTTAGTGTCTATTGCAGACTGACACATGTCACCTGGTCACTACCTTTTATTTCAGTCCTGACCTGTGAAGTGTTTTCTGTGAGCTCTACAATACTGCACAATGACTAACAACACAAAAACATGATGAGAAACCCCCCGGTGGTGGAATGAACTTCCAAACTCCATTCGATCTGCAGAGTCCCTCTGCACCTTTAAGAAGAAGCTAAAGACCCAGCTCTTTCATGAATACCTACTAACTTAATGATGATGGTCTCCATATTATTGATGATGATGATGGTAATGACGATGGTTTTTGTTTGATAACGATGACTTATAAGATGGTTTCTATACTGATTAGAGCTCTCAAGAACTGCCATCAATGTTGTGCTTTGCCTCTGGTCACTTCCTGTCAGCACCTGTGTGTCCAATCAGACTCAAAGCTGATCGTTTGCTCTTACTGACATTGTTCCCTTTTTTCTAGATCCTTGCTTGTGTTGTACTTACTCTCTGATGTACGTCGCTTTGGATAAAAGCGTCTGATAAGTGAATTGTAGAATTGTAGAAACCTGAATGCCATCAATGACCGGCTTGATACATTTAACAGTCAAAATTCAAACAACGTTACCCCCTTCTTCTCCTTGTTTTTTTGAATGATAGTTTAAATTAATACGTAATCTAAGGCACAGACTGCGTGAGAAAAAAAAAGCTTTAGAATGATCTAGAGAAAGGCTAATTTTTGGAGAGTGGTTGAATGTTAGTGTGTGGCCACAGCACCCCTCTTGGCCTTTAAGAGAAGTGGATCCCTTACTTTTGAGCAGTTGCACATTGAAGACACACTTCCTATCACTCTTGAAAGTATGTAAGCACACACTCACACAAATGCTAAGCACACACATCTCATTGCCTGGGCTGGCATGCTAATGGCAAGTAAGGTATATTTTTATGTTCTGCTGGTCAAGCAAAGGTGGGTGTGATACACTGGGCATGCCATACAGAAACAGAAATCACATAAGGGAACACACACAGGCTTACACAAATAACGCCCACACACCTACAGTATTCCCTCACACAAGATGCACGCACACAAAGGACGCAGACAAATGAGACCTTCGTGAAATAGCTGGTGGGTTTTCTGCTATGGTCATGATTTCCTTCAGGGCTGTGAAAACACTCTGCATATGGAGTCCATCTCCTCTATGGCTTAGCACCGAGACACACACACATACGCACGCACCCGCACAAGGAATAGTATTCTTTTCCTGGCACCTTTGCCTGCTACTGTAGAGGTATGGTGGTAGAGGAAAAAGTGCATTTAAAGAAAAAAGACAAAGATGTGCATGATAAAAGATGCTATAGGTTTCACATCATAAGCAGGAAATGTCTTAATTAAATATGTGTGTGCATGTGTGTGTGTGTGTGTGTGTGTGTGTGTGTGTGTGTGTGTGTGTAATATTCATGTTTGCGTGGTTGATTTGGACAAGGGAGTTCGCAGTGTAAGGTATTCCAGCACGGCAGGAAAATCAATACAGTCCGTTGTGTTTTTTTTTTTTATCTGCTTGGCTGTCTATTGAGTAAGCACCGCTCTGCTAACAGGTTATCAACTCAAAGCAGTGTGTGTGTGTGTGTGTGTGTGTGTGTGTGTGACACTGCGTATATATTCATTAACATCCTTATCACAAAACAGGAACTGAAGCCTGCTCTGTGTATGTGTGTGTCTCTCTTCTTTTGGCTGGCTTGGGGTGTGGAAGTATTGACCACTTGCCAGGGGATAGGAGCTATTGATTGTGACTTATCCAGCTGTTTATATTTGAACCCTGGGTTTAACCTCCATCGATCGACACACACCTCGCAGTCTGCAAGGTGTTCAACTCTGCTTCCTGCTAATGGGGCTAAATGGATGTGCAACACTGTGTGTGTGTGTGTGTGTGTGTGTGTGTGTGTGTGTGTGTGTGTGTGTGTGTATGTGTGCATGCTGTGTCTGACTTGTTTTGTGTGGGTAGGATTAAAACGTTTTGTTTTTTTTCCAAGTCATTTTTTGATTTAGCAAGAATTTATTTTTTAAAAGTAAATTGAAGGGGAATTTTGATTGACTTGTATGTTGTCATTAGTTGACGTATGTTGGTGTGTCACAAAAAACAAACAAACACACACACACACACACACACACACACACGCACACACACATCACAGTGTGTTTTACCTTGCACTCAAGGAGAAACATGAAATTCTTTTGAAAAAAATAAATAATTGCCAAAACCAGACCCACATTTTTCCATTGAGTCCTCTTCAGTCTGTCATTGTCATGACAACTTTGCAAGGTCTTCAGGGTCTCTTCATTTAATGTGACTACCCTCCTTGCATATTTAATAATTGGCTTAATAACATATTGTTATTCAGTGACCAGTACTCAATCTGAGTTTACCTTGACTCTCTGAAGATGTCACCCTCATACATTATGAGCTTGCGTACAAGCCTTCACACACTCCCACACACACGCTGCTATAATAAAGTTGATTTTTCATTTTTGTTTTCACTCTGAAGGGGAAGGTTAAATTTTACTCGGCCCTCCCTTCCACCTTTTGTAAAACTGTCTAAAAAGATTCATTCAAAGGCCTTTAATAATAATTCTTTTTCATTTCTCTCCATTTCACCATCCCCTGGCCCTCACACCAACACCTCTGCCATTGCTGGTTGGAATAAAGAATTATTATTGTGTGAATGCATGTTTATGTAACTGTTTGTCAAGGGCGCAATTGCAGACTTTTAAATGGAAGCAAGCAAAACAGGAAATAAAACTTTTGTTTCAATTCCTCTATATTATTTTTCTGTGTGTGTGTGTGTGTGTGTGTGTTAGTGTGCGTGTTCATATTTGCATCTGCATATTCTTGTCTCTCCCTCTCCCTCCCTCTCCATTTGAAGGGTTGTAATGAGTCATCAGGGAAAGCTGATGTGAATTATTAATATTCAATCATGATGCTGTTCATGAATTAACTGAAGCCGGAGGAGGAGGGGTGGACAGGAGTGAGAGAATAATACAGAGAGAGACACGGGGTGAGCGATGGTGAAGATTAAACTTTAAAATAGATATGTAGGAAGAGAGAGAGAGAGAGAGAGAGAGAGAGAGAACGGCAGAGCGGCTAAATATGGATCAGAAATACAGGGAGACTTTAAAAAATAAGGAAAAACCAAGAGTGTCAGAAAATAAGCTCCCCTCTCCGCGCTACATTACTCGTGCAGTAATAATTTGAATTCAGCAATACGGTATTTTCTTCAATTATTTACCTCTACTACAAAGGTACCAGACTTGTTTTAGCCTTTATTTCTTATTTCCTTTGTTTTACAAGAAGTATGAATCCTCTTTTTGATCCATCCCACATGAACACCATTACGCTGTTAATATTCACCAAACACATCCCGTATCCGTTTCAAATGAAAAGCCAAATTGTTTCAGTGCAGAGAATATATTACAATTTTAAAGAAGGATGTTGTCTTGATGACAACAAACAGTTGTTTATTGTGTAAAACTTAGTTCCTTTTACAGTTTCCTGCTTCTGCCATCCTGAGGCACCTGTATGCTGATCAACTTAACATGTGCAATCCAGTAAACAATGTGTAAAAGAAACATCATGAATTTATTGTTTAATTTGAATATCTGAAGGTTTGAACGTTTACCTTTTTTGCTAAGTTCATGTAGACATTAATAATTTATTTAATTTATCCATCCAGCCATTTTTTGGGGGGGAGAGGCCTTTATTTGATTCTGTAGCAATTCTCCGGAAATGATTTGAGAGCAGAGTTTTTTTTTCAAACATTACAACAGTTCAAACATCACAAGAGTTCAAGCAATATGATCTGACAATTCTTATAATAACATCTCAATTTATATTGAATTTTTAAACATTTGCAGTATACTGAGTATTGGGATCACATATAGGCTATATGAGTGTATAACACATTTCAAACATATTTAATTAAACACCTGTTTGATTAAATTACATTACATTTTCAGCCTGTGAGTCTCACTTCAATATTTTTTTTAGCAGAGCAAATATCTCCCAACAGAAGAATAAAACTCGGCACCATTTTGCAGACTCTACATTGTATTATTAAACAAACTTAATGTGTTTCCAGATTTACCTTTATCATTTTAAACATCAAAACGTGGCTTCCTACACTGCTGTTTACTCACAGACCGAGGCTCTGCTCACCTCAGAAGGTGTGATGTAACCAAGAGTGTGTGATCACATGGAGCCCCTGAGGCAAAACAAAAAGTCAGTCGATTCATTTAATGTTTCACGTTTTGAAATGCTCTGACGTAAATGTACCGGTCATGGAAACAAGATGTCATTCTTTAAAGCTGTAGTAGCCTCTAGTCGAGGTTATTGATATCCACAGTCTAATCCTGTGTGTGTGTGTGTGTGTGTGTGTGTGTGTGTGTGTGTGTGTGTGTGTGTGTGTGTGTGTGTGTGTGTGTGTGTGTGTGTGTGTGTGTGTGTGTGTGTGTGTGTGTGTGTGTGTGTGTGTGTGTGTGTGTGTGTGTGTGTGTGTGTGTAATCATGTAGGTGCGTGTAATAGGAGGGGGTGCGTATAAACTGCTGTCTTTGAGGTTTGATTTGGATGTGCTCTGTGTTCTGCTGTCACTTCAGAGCTGGATTGAGTTTGCAGGTTAAAGGTTATCAGATGCTCACAGAGATGAAATGCACATACACACACAAACAAAAATACCCTGATATGCACACACATTTTTCTGCGTGTAAACCTGACCAGGCTTGACAGTTCTATCAGTGTGAGCAGACTCTAAGGCTCTCTTGTGTACCTTGATGTCTGTGTGTGGAGTTTGACATGAACAAAGGATCACAGTCATCTTCACAGCTCATCATTCTCCCTGACTCAGGATTACTCTCCTGTTTAAGGTGTTTCAAAAACACAGCATTATTCAAGGTTTACAAATCCTATGCATTATGGGTACTCAGTTAGTCAATTAAACAATAAGAGAATAAAATAATAAGATTTGAGTTTGTGTGTTTTATGGTAGATGTCCATATTATTATTTTTTTTTTAAAAAGACACGCTTATCCCTAAGTGGGTGCTGGATCCAAAAATTGGAGGTATAAAGAATCAAAATTTATTAACAATGAGTGACGCTAAGAGCCAACATGCTCTTCCTCAGACTTGAAAGCGTATTTGAGAGTCACTATCTTAAAGATACATAGACAAGAAGACTTATTTGGGAATCGATTACCAATCAAGAGCAACACCTCTAGCAACCTTGGACCCTTTGTTACCCTCTAACTGGCCATGTTGTAGATAAATACTAATGTCTGGGGAAGTGGGAACTATTTCTGGAAGCTGCCGAATTGTTGCTGTATGCACTGCTGTGATTAAAAACCTAACGTAAATTATACTTGCATACATAAGCTTGTCGGTAAACATATTCTCTTCCTGAGGTTGGTTTCGGCAATTTGTATTGACAACTGTGAACACAGAGTTTCCCATGCTTCCCTGCCAGCCTCATTGTCATTTTTTATTATTATTTTGATTGACGGCCCCCTGGCGGTGGAATTTACATTCTGCACGTTTAAATGCATTTAAATTGGCACTTTACGATAATGTATCTTTGAGCCTTTTATGCTTTTCTTAGAGACAGGAAAGTGGATATAGTCTGAAGTCGGAGAGGCGTGCAAACCAACCACTAGGCCACTGGTGGTCTTTTAACATGAAAAAAAGAAAGAAAGGTAAAGTTCAAAGGGGTTGAATACTCACCTTTGTATTATTCTCCATCTTATTTAATTGTTATCTCACAAACAACTTTAATACAATTTCTCTGTCTCTCTGTCCGTATGATTCTGCTCAGTTGACTTTTATCAGCATCAGGTTTATAATGTTCAAGGTTCATTTATTTTTTATTTTTTTAAGGTATAAAGATGCCCAAAGCACTTCTTTCTCTCTCTCTCTCTCTCTCTCTCTCTCTCTCTCTCTCTCTCTTTCTCTCACTCTCGCTCTCTCTCTCTCTTTCTCTTACTCTCGCTCTTTCTCTTTCTCTCTCTTTCTCTCACTCTCTTTCTCTCTCTCTCTCTTTCTCTCTCTCTTTCTCTTACTCTCTCTTTCTCTCACTCTCTTTCTCTCTCTCTCTCTTTCTCTCTCTCGCTCTCTCTCTTTCTCTCTCTACTTCTTTTTCTGTTTCCTTCAGAATGGACCCATTTCCCCACAGGCAGGCCTACATAAGGGAAAGATAGCAGGAAACAATGGTACAATTCACTTGGATGAATAAAACGAAATAATTTAATTTAAAAAACATGTTAAAAATTGTTGCAAAATATACTCTGTCAGCCCTTTGATACTTGATACTTGGGTAGCCCACCAATTAAATTCTATGACTGGCATTATAAAAAGCAGAATCACTAATGCTCCCACTCTACTGTGGTAGATGTCTCATTGGCTTATAATGTTGGCACTGCAGATTTCAAATCACATTACAGAGGCCTTTGCGATTGATTTCATTGTTCACCATTTTACTCCTTTTCCTTATACATGAAGACATGTCTTACATCTGAAGGAAAACCAGGCTGAAAGGTTCACAGACCTCTTTTGAACACAGTTCATTCCTTCTTTAAACCCTTGAAACACAGATTTGACTCTTTATCATCCATCTTTTGAGATTGGAAAATATATTCAACTGCACAGTGAAGTGCACTTCTACATGTATTCATTGACTTTGAGGCAAACTTATTTAGTGAGAAAATCCAACCCAAGATCCGAGTTTCTCCCAGTTGTATGTAAAAGTTATAGCTTCCTGTTGCATCATGTTATACCCCCTGACAGTGTTTGACTTATCTGCTATCTTTGGAAACTTTCCCTGCTTTACTAGAATATATAATGAGACTCTTTGTGCTTCATGCATTTATAAAGATGGACGCAGTGAACCTCTGGTGGAGCAGAGAAGTTTAATGCATTTTATGAGAGTGGTCCTTGGGCTTGGCAGTGGTGCAGTACTCAGTGGTTGCTGTGTCTGGCACCCTCCACCTGGACCTTGGCAGGAATCAAACCCACCACTTACACAGCTCTTAGCCTGCTCTTTAGCTCAGCTCCTCAGAGGATGCTGACCCACACATATACAGATGCACATTTTTAATAATCATTTACACTTAAGAAAGACATAAATATGCTGCATTGAAATATGAAAAACTTTATCTTCACATATAACTTCAATCCTATGAATTCATGCAACAAATCAACGTGAGGACCTTATAAATGAAGAAAGATAAAACTGTCAAACACATGCACTCTGTTTCTCTTTCATGCTGTCTTTTTCTATGTATGTTGTTGTGCAGATTAAAGTCTATCAACTAGAAGCTGATTACAGGTTTTTGTTTACTTGAAAAATCTGTTCTCACCAGCCTTTATTGAATTTCATTTTTTTGAAACTATTGTTTCACTGCAGCCAAGTATAACAGTTCTCACATATTTATTTCAAGTTGTATCAACTCATTAAAGTACACTAAACCTTTTGAACACTTTTTTTTTACTCATAAGATTATTTCATATTTATTTTAAAGTTACACATTCTCCGTGGGTGGTTTATGTTCACACCTTTGAAATCTGCACATATTTGCAGTTCACAGTTATGTGGACAGTGGGGTCGAGAAAGAATGTGTGTGTGTGTGTGTGTGTGTGTGTGTGTGTGTGTGTGTCAGTGAGACGGGCCAGAGGTAGAATGGTAGAATGCAGTATTCAGTGCAGATTAAAAGAGGGTTTTGTTCAGTTTGCTCCAGATGTTGAGTCTATGTGTTTTATTTTTACATTCTTGGCCTGCGGCCCGTATATATTTTGGATTGGGGCAGGGAGTATATAATATCAGTGGAAAATGCTGCGGTCTGGTACCTTTTAAATAACATTTCCTCCTTTTTCTGCTGCTGTCCTGTTTTTCTTTCCATGTTGTCTTTTATTCGGGAATGAGCTTTAAAAGGTGATGTTTAGAAAAGCGCTGAAATGAGTCCGGGTTCAGGGAATCACTGGAGACCCTGGAGCACGCACACATACACACACATGCAGACACACACACACACACACATAAACCATAAACACAAGCTGCTAGTGCTGAATTCAAGCAATAGGTAAAGAGGAAGAAGTTAAGGCATTAAACAGGGAGGTCAGCCAGTCAGGCGGTCTTGGGTCTCGGGTGGCCCTGTTTAGGCTGTTGGTAGCAGGATATGTTGTCGTGCTAATATTTGGCTCCTTTCCCCTTAGCCAGTGGAAGGAATTATACCAAAGGTGCTCAGGGACCAACATTTTGGACTTTTCTTTCCTCCATTTCTGATTTATTTCAGAACAAATCTGGGCCGAAGCGGTCTAAAATCTGTACTAGAGCAGTTAATGGAGTTGTAAAGCTGGGGTAGGCTCCGGGGAAATATAACCACAGGGCTTAAAACTTCTCACTCTTCGTGTGTGTCTCTCTCTCTGTCCTGTGGTCGGCCCACTCCTTTTTAAAAAGCCACAGTCAGAACCAAACATTAGATTCCTCACTTCTACCCTCCTGGTGGGCCCTGTCATCACTTATACTGCATAGGTGCTGACTTTTCATGCCACAATCTTGTAATATGATTTGTCAGTATGTTCTCAGTTCGACTTAATGTGAGTCTAAAAACGTACCAGAGATGTCACATTACCATTTTATCCTTCCTGATATTGATAGTACATGGACCCAATAGCTTCGCTTAAAGTACAATGGTGCGTTTCATCTGACAACCCAGCCTCATGTCAAAATGTGTAATACCTACATTGGTCCACAGCGCAAAACGTAGTAGTTTCACAATAAGGGCTCTAAAATTGTGACATGTCTACGTTTCCTTTTGTCTATTCTTTTGTATAGGCATACCTCAGGTCACGTGACTGCCCAGTTTACCCCTGGCGAAAAAAAAAAACATGGCGGACATCCCTTCTATTTTCGGTGGAAAATGCAATATTTTAAGATAGTTTGAGGCTTAAGTGTCGTTTTGATAACCTTTCTGGTGACAAATGTACATTGTATCTTCATAATCTTTGTTCGGTTTATGTTTATGATCTTTAGTTTGTTCGTTTCTACGAAGATTCTTTAGAAAAACGTTGGGACGTTACGTTTTCTACTGTTGCTATGGTGATAGCTATGGACGCTATCAACAACAAACCGGAAGGAAGTGGATGTTCGGTTCGTGGCTCTTAAAACGGGTTACATCAGACCCTAGACATCAAACTAAGCTCGTATGCAATAAATAATGATTTCTGTTACATTTTTATGGATGTCTTTCATTACAACCAAATTTAATAAAACGATTGGAACAGATCGATGCATATTAGCAACATTATAAACTATAACATGTAACAATCCTTGATATATAAAGACAATACTGTACAGTTTGTGTGATTTATATGATTTTATTTAACTAAATAATCCTGACAGATTAATACTATCTTTTAAAACAGGTTTGATTTGACCACTTTTTTACAATATATATAGTCTAGATTATTTTACAAAACCCATTCGGCTTTAGTAAATATTTGATATAGTGGGTAGATATACATTTTTTACAACCCTAATTATGTTCCCTCTGTGCACAACGCCAGACATAACTACCAAAATTCCCGTTTCTAGAATAAGAGTCAAAATATCCAAAATGAACTGATATATGTACTTTATTTTAACATAGATCATATATGTACTATGCAATAAATACTTCAGCCACACGAGATCCGTGACATATTCAGTGAATATATCTTTTGTAAGCCTTTTATAATCCTAGTTACAACCTTTTTTTGGAAATGGAAAAGACTACAATTATGGCACCATTCAGTATCAAGCTGTATGACTTGACTCTGAAGAATTGTAGTCTTTTAGACAAATCTCAGTGTTTCCCTTACCTAAGAAGTAATATATATTTAAATGAGGGTACACAGGGGAGTTTAATTGGATGGTTAACACATTTATGTTATCAGAAATTTAAAAAAATAATTGATACATTTGTTAAAATGTATTTTAACCATATATAGCAGCTCCCCCTGTTGTTTTGGTAAGCTGACTACCCTCACATGATACTTTGTTCCAAGACCTCTCTAAAACAGTTATTCCCATGTCTGTAGCCCCTTTGGTTGCTGAGGTATAAGCCTTCAAACATGCCCTTGGGTCAAGGTTCAAAGGTCATTATTTCAAAACAGGGGTCATGTTGAAACCTCATCTTCACATATGTTACTCTCCAGGATGAGACCTTTCCAATGATGTATGTCGTTCAGCTCTAAGCCAAAAACTTAAATATTCTCATTTCATAGGCATGAGGTCTTGCAGTCATACTTTCATAGAGCTCTTTCAAAGCCCAGTACATCAAATGTTTTTATTTATTTATTTATTTTGTTTGTTTGTTTGTTTGTTTTGGTGTAAGTATATCATAAAATCTGGGGAACTATATGCTTGGAGGACAGCCTTAAGTGCTTGGTTTAGAATTATGGCTAAAAGTAAAAATCTCTTATACTCTTGTCCATATTAATTCATCCTAGTACTTTTTTTTATCCTTCTTTCCTTATAGAAGAGTTAATCTAATTTGTCATCATTCATTGTTTTAATATTCAGTTTAATGTCTTTCATAGAGCAACAGGGTTGAACAGGTCAAAAGGCTTCATGTCTCTGCTAGGCCTCAAATGGTCAAGTTAGCTCTTTTAAGCACCTTTAAAAGGAGTTTTTAACATCAGTCTTGTTCACAAAGCATACAGCATATAGTGGAGAATGACCCTCTGTCTTTTGGAACATTTTCACACTTTTTAACACCCTTTTGGATGTTTTGATAAAAGTGTTTCAATTGGGGGGTGTTGAATCGATAGTGAACACGCCCTCGGCCTTTAAACCGACAGTGGGCGTGACTGCACGATTGCGCATGTCAGCAGTACACTGGCAGACCATAGCATAATGGCCTTTTTGAATGGGTTTTTGCTTAGATTCCTGGAATGGGATCTTTGGTTAACACAGATTTAAAATGTGTTTTTGCAACCAACCTTAAAAAACATCAGTAAATACCCCCTGAAAGATCTAATAAAGAGGTCGCTCACAAGTGACGATTATCAATACGTCATTATTTGATGTCAGTGTCATGCGCCCGTTTGTAGTTCTTATCGCCGGCTGTTTACTTTATTGATTACATTTTCTGGTATTAATCTAATCCGTCAGGATTATTTTGTTAAATAAAATTATGAAATCATATAAATCACACAAACTGTACAGTACTGTCTTTATGTATTGTTACATAGGAGTTTAGTTTGATGTCTAGGGTCTGATGTAACCCGTTTTAAGAGCCACGAACCGAACGTCCACTTCCTTCCGGTTTGTTGTTGATAGCGTCCATAGCTATCACCATAGCAACAGTAGAAAACGTAACGTCCCATCGTTTTTCTGGCGAGACCTGAAAGAATCTTCGTAGAAACGAACAAACTAAAGATCATAAACATAAACCGAACAAAGATTATGAAGATACAATGTACATTTGTCTTCAGAAAGGTTATCAAAACGACACTTAAGCCTCAAACTATCTTAAAATATTGCATTTTCCACCGAAAATAGAAGGGATGTCCGCCATGTTTTTTTTTTCCGCCAGGGGTAAACTGGGCAGTCACGTGACCTGAAGTATGCCTATACAAAAGAATAGACAAAAGGAAACGTAGACATGTCACAATTTTAGAGCCCTTATTGTGAAACTACTACATTTTGCGCTGTGGACCAACGTAGGTATTACACATTTTGACATGAGACTGGGTTGCATCTGATCTCAGGGAGTTTGAAATTCCAGGGTACAGGACTGATAAGTCATCAGGAACGCCCCCCTGAAGTGGGAATTCCAACATGGAAACTCAGAGCGACTTCAGTAGTCTGAGTTAAAATCCAACATGGTTTAAGCTGTAAGTATCGTGTTTATCTTTTTGTGTAATTGAATCAATCACTCTGATAGTATCATGTAAGTTCCATCTGTCAGGGCCGGCCCGTGGCATAGGCAGTATAGGCAAATGCTAGGGGCGCCAGCCTCTATATGCCCCAAATGAGTGAGGCTGAAAAGTTGAAGATAAGAAGAAGAAATAGAAAGAAAAATGTGCTTAACTATCACTGAATATTATTTATCTAATATAATTTTCATGCTTTTATTTAGTAATGATACAAAAGAAGCCATGAAAACACAACTAGGCTACTTCACATATTTAAAAAGGCTCTATTTTCTTGCCTCCTGCTTGACGCGGCGCATCACAACACCGCTGCTCGTTACCTGCTTGTTGTGGAGGAGGAGGGCAGGCGACTGTGAGTGACACTGACCACACGGATTAATATCACGTTTATAAATGACCGTAATGTAAAAAAAACAACAACAAAGCCCTCAGGAGCCCAGGGACGAAAAAGAAGAAGAGGAGGAATAATCTGAAAAAGACACAGAGGTAACATGCTGCACGGATCAATCATTTATCTGTGGTAGTTAAGCTAGCTTGTTATGGATGGATGATAGTAACGTCTGTGTTTCCTAATCAGTAGCTCAAGTTAACATTTCCACTGTACTTTCATAAGGTAAAGATTAATCAGGTTAAGAAAATAACCTTTGTAAGAAATACACTTTTTCTTTTGTTCTTATTTTGTTTGGGACCCAAAACCTACTTTTATATTTATTGACATCTCTGTACTTACTTAGCTTTCACCCTAGTCGATTAAAATGTTTATTTTCCACCTCCTATTGTCATTAATAGTTTTAAGCTCTTGCCTTTAGAGTATTGATGTCTGAGAGCATGAATGCATTTTGTGCTAGAAGTCCTCACTGAATAGATATGTGTGCATGCTGTAGGTCTGGTTGCAAGGAAAACTATGCTGAAGTTTCTGTACTGCTCTGAAGAGAAAATAATATTTAAATAACATTATCAGTATCAAAAGCTGATAACAGTGTCAGTATTTTTACAGCGATGCAGATATAAGTACGAGTATAGAAGGCGGATACCGATGCTAGTATCAATATTTAAGGACGATATTGATCGTTATCAGTATCAGAGAAAGTCAAAATCTTTAGCATCTTTTCAATCTCAATCTAAGTTTTGAATTGATTAAAGCTAGAGGGATTGAAGAGTCTGATTGGATCCCTCTTAGCAAAGGTTACTCCCTCATTGTCCAGCTGCTTCAAAAAGAGGTAAAGAAAGTAAAGACAACAGAGTTATCAAAATTGTGCAGTGGTTAAGCAATGGCCCGCCCCTTAAAGACAAGAGCGTATTGACTAGAGAAGAAGAGCAACTCTCAACTTTCCTGCTCGGGAGGGGGATGAATGAGTGTTGTTGAATAGGAAAGGGGAGAGGTGCTGCGGCACTCCTTACACAAAGAGGGTGGCTGGGTCAAAGGTCAGTGCAAAAAGGAGGGGGTTCGAGTCAGAGGGTGTGCAGGACATGTAGTGAAGGATGAGAGAGTGAGAGAGAGAGACAGCATCTGGATGGAGAGCTTGTTTCCCAGCCAAGCTACATTTGTTTAGTCTGAAAGACAAGAGTGTAGGGGAGCTGGGGGGGGGGGGGGTGCAGGAAAAATGTAAGGCCAAGAGAATAAAAGCAGTTCAATAACAGAGAGGAAGGGGATAGCAGGTGTGAATGTGTGTGTTCTTTTGTTCCTGCATAACTGCATAACTCAGTGTTGGTGGAGGATTGTGTTTCTTATGTTTCAGCCGCCTGGACCCTGATCTGAACTCTTAAAGGTAACATTCAAACTCTTCAGTGAATAGATCCAGAAATATAGCGACCTTTTGACACTTGACATTAAAACCCAACTCACTATCATGTTTAAGGAACTTGTCAAATGATTTTGTATCATATATATACCCGAAAAACACATTTTAAGTAAAAAAAAACAAAAAACACAACCCTTCCCTAACCAATAGAATGCAAGTTTGTTTTTATGCCTGAACACATGATTATAATCATGATTACACTCGGGGAAACCTGCCTGACTGCTGCTCTCATCAGAATAATTACTGTAGATGCAGGTACACAATGGGTCTGTATCAACACTAATTATCCTGATGAGTAAAACCTACATGAAAACTCCTTTAATGAAACCCCTTCAATGCCCGAGTGTGTGTGTTTTTGTTTGTGTCTCACCTCTCTCCTCCCCCCGCCTCGCCAGATTAAGGCCTCGGGGAAAGGTCGGCTCCTCTTGACCTCTGCGTTCCAAAGCAGGGCCACACACACACACACACACACACACACACACACACACACACACACACACACACACACACACACACACACATATGCACCCAAACACTTCACACACTTCACAAACAACCCATACATACACACATGAAGGCATGCTGAAGTGAATTTAGACAAACTCTTAAGCTTATTTGGGCACACACAGAAAAACCCAAAGGTGGAAGGAAATAGGGAATGGGTTGACTTAGAAAAAATGTAACACTTCTCTTCAGAAACAGGAGGAAATAGTTTTGTTTTTGGAACAGCAGTTAGCCAAGAAAAAGAGAACATGAGAGAAGGACATGCATCCGACATGCAGTCATCCAGAGAGAGGCCAGAGTTTTCACCTTTCACTGTTTCCCAAAGACTTCTCTTTGCAGAAAACACAGATAGATCTTTGTTTAGCTGGAATTCGGTTTTGTGCTCCACGAGCATTCCCCAGCCCCTCTCTCAGTGACCTCTGACCATACACAAAAAGCACATACACACATGGATAAGTGGGGATTTCTAGGATATACAGTATTCATCGTTATGCACAGTGCTTCCAGTGCAAACGACATCTATGTGTGTGCAGTGTGTGTGTTTACCTGTGCCTGTATGTAACCATGTATGTGAGTAGATTGGGGGTTAATATAAGGTTGACATAAGTGGCCAATATTTGTTGGTAATTGCAGCTGGAGACCCACTGAAAAGAGTAATGTGAGTTTTTTGTGTGTTTTTTTTAATGTCAGTCATATATGGCTCCATGACCTGTGATCTGGTGTCTCGTCTTTGACCTCATCAAACAAAGACGAGAAAACAAGCATTCCGCTTGAGGACAGCAGCCATTCATCACTCCATCTCTGTCCCCCTTTTGGAGCCTTGTGTCCGTCGTAAGGAGAAATCAATGTCTTAAAAGGATTGAGAGAGGCACAAAGATGCAGACACAAAGAGCACAGTCTGTCGCACACGCGCCCACACTCTGCCATCACAAAGTACAAAAGAGAGAGAGAGAATCTGTGCGCGCCACTACTTTAGGAGTTTGCTGTGAGGCTGGAGCCATTGTTTGTACTCAGAGTACTTGACCTTGCGATGAAAGAGATGGAACAATTTTGCAGTGCTGCATTTAGAAACTCAAAAAATGGGATGTTCTCATTGAACCCACTGAAAGTTGTTTGTGACTTGAGGAGTTTCTTTGAATTTTTTTCCCTCTCCAAGTGATCAAACTTACAAGTGTATACATAATGTAAAATTACTGCAGTGGTTATATATAGCCAACTTTATCTCTGCCTTCTGCTTTGCGCCTCAGGAACAGTGTGAGACTCTTTAAGGAATGGTGTAGCCAGAGTGGGAGATTGTTTTGCTGGGTCGCAGTATTTTTAATAAACCATTTTTTGAAGTTTAAACTGTTTCTTAATGGGTTTTAAAATTAGATAGCAAACCAGAAACTTTGATGCATGCATGATGGGATATTTTAGAGGAATTAGTGGAGTTGAAAGAGCTCCTTATTACCCTCATAACAACCCTCTCCACTCTGACTTGCAAAAGAGACAAATATCAAGAGAACAGGTGAAATAAAACTCACATTAAGCTAAGTATGGATAAGCAAACAACTTACGTTTAGCTAAAGCCAAAGAAAGCTGCTGTCAAATACAGAACGGTCAACAGAACAGAGTTACCATACTTATTTGCAGTGTTATCATTATAAACTTACACATGGATTAAAATATATTCATCATACATTTGGCTGCAGGGAGTAGAAATATACAAACAAGGGAAATCTGTCCCTTCACAAACTTTTGAATATTCTTGAGTTTGTACAACACATTGTTTCATGAACCTGAAAGACGCTTGTTTTCCCTCCTCAGTATTTCCATGTGATTTAAACAGCTGCAGCACACAAGGACAAGTCCAGTGTCTGTTTTGTCTCTTGTGGCGAGCTGTGTTAGAAACCACAGTCTGTGTGATACTAATAAAATCCTGTATGGTCCTGCTCGAGTGGATTAAGTCATAAAAACAACATTGGAAACACTTTGAAATGCGTGTGTGCACTGATTTGTGCTCGGTGTCCTGTGAGTTTTTTTTTTACTGATGTGCTTTTGTTGTTTGCCACATGATGGAACTTCCTCACATTAAATACAGTGCTAAAGGTGGTCCCTAAAAGACGCCAATTATGACCCATTTCAACTTGAACGCATTCTCTAGTGTCTGTGGAAATTATAATGATTACACATGATACAGATGTGTCATTTGAAAAAGAAAAAAAAGGGATAACAACAGGGTTTCAGTCTCGTCTCTCCGGAGAGTCAGGAGCGAATGAGGTCAGCTAATGGGAGTTGGAGAAAGTGAATATAATTAATGAAAAGAAACATTTAGCAAAAGTTACATTTTCAATAATGATCTTATAGCTCTGATTATTAACAATTATACAACAGTTAATTCTAACCGAGCAATACGTTTAGATAAAAGGCTACATGGGTGCTGAGTACAACATCACCAGGACTTTTCAATCAATCAATCAATCAATCATTATTTGTAAAGCGCCAATTCATAAGTGTTTTCTGGAGACGCTTTACAAAAAGAGCATATGGGATAATATGCAGGAAGGAGTTCTCCTTTGTATTCCTCGCGTTCCTCTTGTCCTCACTTCCTTGCCACTGAGGTGGAGGTCGGAGCAGGTCGTTCATGAACGAGGTGGTGGTTGGGACGACACGGTCTCTGCCAGATGTTCTTAACACAATTAATCAAGATCACAGCTGACAGTTGTGCCTGTATCAATCAATCTGATAACTCTGAATTACACAACAGACTACCAATGTACTTATTTACTGATTAAGTTGATTCTTTATTTGAACTATTGTCTGCCACGTGTAATTGCTGTGAAGTTCCACTGAATATCAGCACTGCTGTGATGATCTCCAGGACTCAGCCTGCAGCCTCATGTCTACAACCGAATCACAGCGAGTGATGATGTTCAGTACAAAATCATTCAAAACTTGTGTGATATTGCTTACTAAATAACTCCTTAAAAAACATATGAATCTGTGTGTGAACTTCAAAAAAGAACCAAGAAACAAAGATCAAACCCAGCAATGAGTAACTGCACACTAGACCAATAGGTCCTCATTTGCACCCTATCAGTGGGTCCCTGAGAGGGTGTCAAATTAATAATATCTACATATAATGAAAAGTATAAAAAGACCAAAACCATAAACTTTTAACATTATATTCAAACACACAAAAAATGGAATAAGCATAAATGCACTTCATGAACATGAAACACAAAAAAATGTGCAATTGGTAAGAGGTTTCAAAGGGAAATTGCCAACAAAAAGGAACAAAGAAACGCAGTTTTTCAGACACAAGCCTTCCAGTCTCAGCACCTGTGCACAATAGTGTACATAGCAGAATATTAATAACTGTTTAACCTCAACCTCTAAATCAACTTTTGCTCTTTTCTTTTTTGCCAATATGGCTGACATTTTTTTTATACATAACACGTAATTGTCTCTCTCACAATTTTACAATATTCATCACAAAAGGTCACATCGCTCCAAAAATAACTTTCTTTATTTAAAAAAAAAAAAAAAGGAAAAAGAAGGATGTAAAAATGCAGTTTTTTGTTTTTTTTTATTGCTCGGGCCGATTCTCCCAGAAACTGGAATGCAGATTCCTTTGTGTCTATAGTGTGTTGGTTTGAAGTGGTGTCTGACTGGTTGGTAGCTGAGGAGTAGTAGCTTCAGGAGCAATGGAGGCAGATAAAACCAACACCTGGACCTTCAGACAGTTTAGGATCGCATTAGACTTAAAAAAACAAAAAACCTACCCATATGAGTGCTTGCACATAATGATTTTATTCATGCACATTTTTACTATATTTTAGAGTAACTTAGTGATTTTTATACATTTAGCTTCAATCTTAAAGTTCAGATGAAAATGACCACCATTACAAGGTGTTGTTACATTTGAAAGACTTCACATCATGATAAGCCGGCGTATACAAGCTTTTATACATATCTGGCAGCAGAAGGATGTCATTGAATGGACCTGTGTCCTTACACTAACTCTGACAACACTGGGAAAGTCTGCTTTATCTCGTCATGCTGCAATTTGCTCGTAAGTTACATAAATCCTGTCGGACTAAGAGCAGCTGTGACTATAAAATAGCATTCACTGTATGTAATAGATTTAATTCACTGAGTGAAGTCATCTTCACCTGAACTTTAAGATTGTTTGTGACTGATCCCTCTTTTGATTCGGATCAATCACAAACAAGCCGATTCTCACCTAATGTGCAGCACTTAGTTTCTGATTGTTGGAGAGTTTTTGTCTCTGCATAACTAAGGAAACCCTTATATGTGCTCTGATATCTTTAGAGTAAAGCATGAAGGTCTCTAATCGCAAAATATGAATAAAGGTCTACCTTTTGTCTTTAACAGAGTCTGCTGGAGGAGTTCTTTAATTATATACCTCCTACTTCTGGCTGAATAGTGTCATTCATCACAGCCAGAAAACTGCTGGGAAACTCACCAGAAATCATCTGACTTTGAAATAAGAGATTGATTTTGTGGGTGTTTGTTGAAGCAAAATTAAAAGGCTAACACCGTACTGAATTCAGTGTCACAGAGAAGAAGCATCGACACTTTAACTGTGATGTTAGCAGATGTTATGATGTGTCTGATTGGCAAGACAATCGCATTGGATCAAGTTTATGAATGGTCTTAAAAGGAATGATTTAAGGAATGACTTTGCTTGTAGAGATCACACATCAATATTTTGATCATTAAAGAGGACATATTCTCCCCCTCCTCCATCTTTTCAAACAGTCCCCTGTGGTCTAAATGAAACATCTGTGCTGTGCTTTGGTCAAAATATAACATGAATCAAGCACCAGAGGAGGTTTGTGACCCTGTATAAACCAGCTCTCTCAGAACGCTCCGTTTTGGTGTGTGTGTCTCTTTAAATGCAATGAGCCCCCCCCTGAGTTTTACCAGTAGACATCACTCCTCTGTAGCGAGAATAAAAATGGCGGTATATACCAGGGTGGAGATACCAGGGGAGGGGAGGGGATTTTTTTTTTTTTTTACCAGAATCCAACTTGTGACATCACAAGGAGAGCACATTTGAAATAGAGCATTTTTCTCTGTGTTGTAAGACTTATGCAGACCACAAACAAAGGACTGGATGGGTTTATTTCACATTTTGTGGGTCAGTAGACACTCAGGTTACCCAAATATATGTTTAACACTGTACAAGTGGATTTTTCGTACTATGTCCCCCTTTGAACAACCCTGATTTTCATTTTTCTGTTCAAAATTTCAAAAGGTCAGCATGCCGTAGGAGCATTTTGACATTGTTTACAGAGGTTTTTGCAGTGATTTTGCTGTTAGGACATCATTCACGGGTGGGTTTAAAAATATGTGTGTGCGTGCGTGTGGTGGTACTCTGTAATGGATCAGTATGAATGCCTCGTTAGCAAGCGCCACTGAAACCCTGTAGGCCCTTCAGAATATGAGTACCATTTTAGAGAGCAGCTTTTGCTGTCGCATTCTAACCACCACTCACACAATGTGTTCTGCTTACACACACTCTTAACACGCACGCACACACATGCATTAGCCCCCGCACATACACTCAACAACTACTTGTGTGTGGGCAGCTGGCTGAATTGATGAAACGGGACTCTGCATCCTCTGGGGAGCAGAAACACGGCGCTCTATTTAGCATCAGAAAGGCTACATTCACTCTTTTCATCTGCGAGGTGAACTGAGGAATGCCCTCAAGGTGTGATGAGGGATAAAGATGCTAACAGGGATGTAGGGTTAGGGTGGCCAGGAGTCTCTACCTTTGGTGTTGTGTTTCTTGCCCTCTCTTTGTCTTTGCATTCGTCCGAGGTTGAATCTTTTTTGTCCTCTGTCACAGACCCACACCATGCAGAGAACAAGGTTACAACTGTAAACAAAAGGAGATCTTTTCTTGATTCTTTGTTTCCCCCCTCTCCTTGTCCCGATAGTTTGTTTCTCTTATTTCGCTCCTCCGCCCTCCACGCCTCCGTCTTCCGTTTTCTTATCCAACACAATGGCACTGAAGGCAGCACACGTACACATGGCACAAAGGCACAGGTAGCAAAGTTTCTCCTGGAGCTTTTCCACAGCAAAAAACCCAAACAAAACATAAAACGAAAAAGAGTGAGGGTGGGAGAGGGGGAGGAGGAGGAGAAGGTGGAGAGGGTAGAAAGAGAGGAAAGTTATTTTCTCTGGGTTTTTTTGTCGAGGCTGTACTTCTGACAGGTGGGAGGGGAGATGAAGCGTGCATTGTGTTCGCTTGCTAATTAGCATCGTTAGCGGGGCCCATCCGCTGTGAATGGCAGAAGATAGTAATAGCGAGCTTTATGCACAGTGAGTGGTAGAGATAGGGAGAACAGAGCGTGGTGCAGGCAGGAGCTGTATATGCTAATGCTACATTAGTCTGATAAACTTGCAGGTTTCTTTAATGGACTCAGCAGGGGAGGCAGAAAAGGGGGGGGGGGGGGGCGGTAAAGAAGTGTAAAAAAAAATGTACACGAGTCTGCTGCAGGCTTTCCTTTTCAATACTCTGAATGCGACCTCTATGCAGCTCATAAAATGACGGTGACACACGCATAAGATAATGAGCCTTTGTGTGTGTGTGTCTTTAACAGAAGTTTGTGTGTAGTGATTTTGAGATCAGACTTCTCCCCTTTCACCTTTCTCCTTGAGGGTCAGTTTACATGTAAGGTGTAGGTTACAAGCCAATGGCTGTATGAATGGGCCTGTTAGCTAGGGATTCATGTTGCACACACCCGTGCACAAACATGCGCACACACTTTTTTGTATATCTGATGCTTGTACTGTATGTATGTCACAATGATAACACAAATATATATGAACATCCGCATGTGAGTGTGTGTGTGCGCTACACACAGACCCAGGGGGTCACATAAAACTGTCAGCATCATCCAATCACCCAGTTTTTTTTCATGTTGCCCTTTCCCCTCTCCCTTCACTTCCCTCCTCCTTTCCCTCTCTTCATTTCATTCCCTCTAGTGTCAAGAAAAGGCCCTTGAGGCTGTATTGCGCTCTCTTTCTAGGTAACACACACACACACACACACACACACACACACACACACACACACAAACAGGAGCACACACTAAAGGACCCCTTAGCTAGAGCCCATCAGAGCAGTTTGGAGGGATGGCAGGCATATTGTTAGGGGTGGAGTTTTCAAAAAGAAACATCTCAATGGAGCCTCTCTCAGACCTCTGAACGGGCGGAGGGGGGATGATGAATATTAAGTAGGGTGTGATGGCCGACACCCAGCTCTCCTCCGCCCCTGGAGTCTCCAGAGATCACTATAAGATGCCAGACAAGGGTCACATGACTGATGGAACCTTTTGCTAGCCAGGCTAATTGTTCTCTAAAATAAAGTAATCTGTGGAAGTCACCTATATCATAATAATCCCCAAGTTTAGAAGACGACAGTGATAATGAAAACAAACAGAGCTCCTGTTTTTCCTCTCATACCCAGTGTTGGAAATATTCACAATCACCTCATTGCATACAAAAAGGGGAATGGCATGTGGGGAAGGAGCCACGGGCCAGATTTGAACCTGGGCCGCCCGCTTGGAGGAGCCTCCCTACATGGCACACACACACACTAACCACTAGGGTACTGGTGCCCCCGAGCGCGCAGTCTTTCTTGATGCTTCATGTAGTGTGTTATGTTTTCAATATGTTCAACCAAATTCTGGAGTGTAAAGATTTCAGACATGATTGCGCTCTCAAACCTGACTTCCTGTGGTCCATTCCCCCGCGGTACCTGCACAGCTGATCTCAGTCACCGCTTCAGTGTTACAATTAGAAATGTCTCTGCTGCCAAATACTCAGTATCTAATCATATATCATATTCTAGAAGCTCTACAAGAAGTACACTGATTTACACAAGACTTGTGTAAATCAGTGTGTCTTGTGATGAAAAATACAACAGAAAACTCAAAGTACTTGGTCTTTTTTTCTGATTCTCTGATTTTTTTAAATTTTCAAAATCCAAGACAAAAAACGCCAACCAGAATTGACATTTTTAGACACTTCAAATCCATTATCACCCTTTACCTTTTCTGAAGATTATTTCCTTTTTAGTATAGATGGATGCAATGTTCACTCAGTACCAACAAAAAGTGATAAAGTAGAGTAAGCATCTATAGAAAAGCCATAACGCAGAGATAATCTACCTGACATAACCTTGTCTTTCTTTGTCTGTTCACTATACCAATAGACTAAATAGTATTATTTATAATGTAATAGAAAGAAAAGTATGTTCACGTGTTATAAAAAAAGTATTTTGAAAGAGAGATAAGGTGTCTCCTGACTTTATGTACGCCCTGTCGGACAGTGAATAGCACAGAGACATTAAGAGGCCTGCTCTAAAGAAGTGTCTTATTGGAATGCTATGTGTTAGATTACAGTTCACAGAGACTTCAGTGCATTACAAATCCCCTCTGATAACAACATGTTGCAGTGAGTCTCTCATCCTCGTACAGTACAGCAGAAGAGCATTTCATTACACTGTCACTAGTCATAATCCTCCGACCAGCGTGGCCCTCTGCGGAGCATCAAACACATGACTCAGAAAAATGGAAAAGAAGAGAGAGAGAGACGGAGACGAGGATGGAGAAGCAGAAAGGAGGGGGGTAGCGTAATGGTGCATGTTTGTAAATAATCTCACAGTTACACTGGTAAATAGCAGTTTATTTAACAAGCATCACATCACAGGGAACGCTTCTACCCTCCACCGCCCTGTCTCCTCTTTTTCCTCTCCTTCATCCCTCTCCCCTCTCCTCCCTCTCCCCTTTCCTCTCCTCTCCTCTCCTCTCCTCTCCTCTCCTCTCCTCTTGTCTTTGCGCTCGGTGGTTACAGCAGAGCATTAATAATAATAACAATGATAAACAGAGAGGAGAGATAACCAGAGCAGTGTGTGTATAAGAGGCCCTTGCGCTCAGCCAGCTTACAGCGCTTAGCCCCCATTAAAGATGGGATGCAGAGGGGAGCGGGGGGGGGGGGGGGGGGGAGGAGGAAAATAAGAAGCTGTTATTTTGCATGATATTAACCACATGAAAGCATGCGGCTGCCGAGGACAGTAAAAGTCGCTGAAGAAGACAGAGGGAGGGTGCGAGAGAGGGAGAAATAATGTAAATAGCGGCTGGCGGAGTTATCAGGCATAGCACCGTCAGACGTTTGTGCGTGTGGGGGTGTGTGTGTGTGTGTGGGTGTGTGTTATCATACGCAACGCTGTCAGACGGCCCATTGTTTGGGATGTGATAAAAGGCAATTTCCCAGAGTCCCTTGTAGAACCACACGCTCGGCTTAATTTGAGGGCCATTTTCCGTGACAGTGTTGACAGTTTATACATCTCTCTCCCTTTCTATGTCTCTCTCTCTCTCTCTCTCTGTCTCTCCTGTGCTCCCTCGTTTCCTCTCCTCATCCTTCCCGGGCGTGTGTGTGTGTGTGTGTGCGCGCGTGTGTGTGTGTGCGCACACTTTGTAGTAAAGAGGCTTGTATTCATGTCTGTGTTTATTAGTATCTCACCCCCATGTTTGGCATGTTCCCTTTGAGGAAGGAACAATACCTGATAGTCTAATACCTTTCAGTACACACACACACACACACACACACACACACACACGACAGCCTTCTTCTACGTCTGATGGGAATGTTTTTCCCTCTGCCCCGTCTTAATCTTGCTCTGACACAGAGCATTGTGAGCTGTGCTGCGCTGCCATCAGAGGAGAGCGTGTCCTCTCATCATCCTGAGAGCGGGCCTATTAGAGGAGCAGAGGATGATGGGAGGCAGAGAGGAGAGAGGGAGAGAATAGAGGAGATCGTAGGTTCAGGGCAGGATAATTGACACGGTGGCTCCTGTTGCCTGCGGAGGAGTTTTTTTTTTTTTTTTCTTTCTCTATGATGCCTTTAGTGAGAGAGCAAACAGGATATTGTGCACAAACACACATACTGTACATTCACACACACACAGCCGTGTGCGAGCAAACAGCTTACCGCTCTGTTTGTGTGCTGTTATGTGATTTTCTCAGTCGGGCTGTTTGCTAAAGTTTAGGGCTTGAGGCCTGTAAATGAAACTGATTTCTGACAACAAAGTGAGCTTTGTGATGGCATCTTTGATCTTTTCCTTTTGGAAGATTATAGAGGAAAAGACTGAGTGCTTTAGTCATTCAGGAGAAAATGAAAAATAAGAACATTACACATTTGTATGCAGATAATTTGAATCCTGTGAACATTTAGGGGCGATATCTTAACCTCGAAGCAAACTGATGACTTAACAACTATCTGAGTTCTAGCTGCAGCTCTGTTTGCAGCCCCCTCATCCTGTCTCCTGTTGAGTTCAGGTAGACACACTGGTTTTCAACATCAGTCAGTTTCATTCAATGTTTTGTTTTTAATGCCTGGATTTTCTTTACTTTAAAAAACAGAAACATCATCACATTAGAGTTTGTGTATCAACTAAATATTTAAAGGGATACTTCACCCATTTGCATTAATCTTTGTATCATTAGAAACCTGGTAGTATTTTTGAATGGTCGTGCATCTCGCCCTCATTTTCCCCTGAGATGGGAAATCTTTATATTTCTGAGTCTGTAAAGGAGCTTCCAGTGATGCAAATATCATAATTTTGCGTCACTGGAAGCTGTTGCGGTTAGCGGGGTGAAACTACTAGTGATGCTAGTTCCTCATATTTTCAACCACTGAAGCTACAGACCAATCACAGATCAGTGGGTGGGAACTCACTCCCAGAATCCAAACTTAACGTCTGCCATATTGCTTGGAAGCTATGCTAACAGGCTCTATGGAGAAATCTGATAATGGCAAAAAAATATAAATATATTGGCGAGACGGCTGCTGCCCACAGGCCGGTCTTGCGTTTTGGCTGCTAGCGCTGGCCAATCGAATTTCCCTCTGGGATTAATAAAGTATTTCTGATTTTGATTCTGAAATCGAGGACCTTAGTGGGAGTGGCCTGCGGAGCTGTGCATTCTGGGATGAGCCAAAAAGACACTTTCTGTCTTTTCACGGCCAAGAAGGCACCAACTTCAAAATGTATTTCACATTTCTACATATATGACCCAATGTCAATACAGATTCATGTTTCAACGTGTGAAGTATCCCTTTAAGTTTATCTATAAAAGATTAGATTAACACTTTCAAATTATTTACTGTGGCAAATATTGATGTTTATCAATAGAAACCCCCAAAAGGTTTATGACCATATCTTTTAACATATGAACCAGCCCTGGTGTTAAAGCCAGGCTTTACTCTTTGAAAACGTTGCATCTTTACAGCACAGATATAGTGTTGGAGGTGCCACATCTGCACATGGTGACTGTCTCTGTCTGTCTGGTTGGGTGAGCATCCACATCTGGACAAAAGGCAGGATGAGACCATACGGGTGCGGTTTGCGTTTCTTCTTATAAGCTTCCACCTGAAGTAGCAACAGAGTGGCTCAGACGAAGATAAAGCTGTGCGGCTATCTGCTTACCATAATCTATAACCTATAAAAAGAGAAGAAAAGACTCCTGGCCATTCAATTCCTTAACTCTGTTATCATTCTTCAAAGCTGAGCTCTCCTGCTTTCTTTCATGCTCCAAGGCTGTTTGATTGTATTGTGGAGAAGTATTTTTATTGCATGTATTTTTTTATTATTATATTTCATTGTCTGAATTCCCCACACTGGTGGTCCGGTGAACAAAGCCAATGAGGTGGGTTTTGATAAAGACACACATTTAGAGTTTGATGGGGTGCTATCTGCTCTCTCTATATGATAAGTCAGTTTCCAGTGAAAAGTGGATTTTAAATAAAGAAAGGTATATACCACAATCTATTCAGTAACAAAGCATTGCAGGCAGCGGAATAATAGCCAAATACCATGAAGTCTTTAAAAGTCAAACAAAAGGTGTCCCTATTATTTAAAGGCAACAAGTTCAATGTTACAGATTCATAAACATATGAACACCATACATTCCTTTTTAGTCGTATTCAAACCTCTCCTCTCCTCCTCGTTCCTCCTCGTCTGTGTTACAAATGGCCCCCACGTAGGAAATGAGAGGATTGTTATTTCAAACTTAATAATGTTACATGACTCCATCAAGACAATGCTGCTCTATCAAACTCCCACAATCTCCAGAGATAATTTAATCACCAAATGCCAAACTGCCACGCCACATTTAGGTGTAATTTTCATCCATGCAAAGGTAATTTGTTTCAGTATTATGAATTAATTAAAGCCTAACGAAGATGGAGAAGGCAGTAGAATGTCTAATCAACAGGCCCTTGAACACTGATTGATTCTCTCTCCTCCACATGCTGGCCTATCTTGCTTTTGTCACATCTTCTGTCCCCCCCCATCCCCACAATGCCTCACTTTTTTTTCTGTATGAGTAGTCCCATTTCTGTCTTTAAGAATGAAACTAAATATCTGCAAGTGTGATAATTTAGACCTGGAGACTGACTGATATATTAGTGTACTTTTATAATCAACATGGTGCTATTACAGATATATCTGTATCTGCATACATGATTTTCCTATATGCCCTGACATGGAATTACATTTTTTTATCACATTTAATGCAGAAAGTGTATCATTGCGGTGCAGAGGGTTCTTGGTTTGAATCTTCTTGCAGGACAGGGGCATTTTCTGTGCATAGTTTGCATGTTCTCTCTGTGACTGAATGGGTGCTCTCTGGATACTCTGGTTTTCCACCCTATGTCCAAAAACATGCTCTTTGGGTGATGACTCCAGAATGCCTGTAGGTTTAGAGTTGTGGCTCAGTTGGTAGAGTTGTCGTCTCTCAACCAGAAGGTCAAGGGTTCGATTCCCAGCTGGGCAACATGTCCGATGTGTCCTTGGGCAAGACACTTAACCCTGAATTGCTCCTGCTGCTTCAGTGGTGGTGTATGAATGGATTAGTTACTTCTGATGGATGATACTACATAGTGACCTCTACCATCAGTGTGTGAAAGGGTATGAATGTGTAGGTGTGTAGTAAAAGTGTGTAAGGTGTACAAAGGTGTAAAAGTGTAAAAGCGCTTTGAGTATTCGGGAGACTAGAAAAGCGCTATATCAGTTCAAGTCCATTTACCATTTACCCCTGCCTCTCATCCAATGATAGCTAGATCAGCTCTAGCCTGTTGCAACCCTTTACAGGATACGCAGTAAAGATAATGGATGGATATAAAGCGTTCTGCAGATTCCATAGTTTACAGCACATGAAGCAGAGCGTATGAGCTGAGGAGACGGTGATCTGCAAAAGAATTTGTTCACAATGTTTAATATATTTTTTTAATATGACTAGTTAAGTTAAACGTTTAAAAGAGCAGTTCTCTGGGTACCTTTGCATGCTTGTATCATTGCAGACAGTTCACATAGTAAAGTTTATTTTATTTCCAGTTCAATAATCTTCATTATCAGTTTCTATAGCAGTAATCTGTGATTTTTTTTCTGTACCCTAGGCCTGGGCGATATGACTGAAAATATTATCACGATAAAAATTTTCATATCAGTCAATATCTATAATTATCACAAATGAATGACAAATCATTATTTCGTTCAAATGTAAAGGCAGATTTGTTTGCTCCTGAGTGGAAGTTGAAGAATCCAGATGGTCAATTGTGTTTGAATTATTCTTCATTGTCAGAACATGAAAAATTACACTTGAACAGAGGAACATTTCACAATCATAAGCACAGAGCACGGTGCTGGAAAGCGCTGAGAAAAGTTATGTCGCGATAAGTATCGTCATCATTTTATCGTCCAGGCCTACTCTACCCAAATAATTAGATGTCACAAAAGCAAAGATGAGGTTCAGGATTGATGATTCTCTTAACGAAACCTGTTATCACCTGACAAAGACACATGTCTCTTGGAGTGATGCCAAAGTTTTTAGGGCTTCTGGGCATAGCTAACATTAAGTGCTAAACAACTTTCAGCCAAGACTTCATCTGTTTGTTGCCTTTTCTTTACAGCCGGACTAACAACTTAAGAAGCAATAATAAAGTTGGTGTTGGTGTTTAAAGATACAATCACTTCACTAGCATTAAGATATTTTTCAAAAATTGTTATTTAAGCTTATTTTTCACAAGATGACTTCTGAACGGTCCCGGGATTTTGCTCACTGTATGGCCTGTTTTCCTGTTTTTAATCAATGCCCTCAGAACTCAGAGTGCAAATAAAACTAGAACACTTCTGATACATAATTCAGTCCAATTTCCACAGATTCAAGATTTCATCTCAGAATTTGTAAACAGAGATCACCGTTTGATTAGTTTCCAACTATCTGTCAGTGTCTGTTGGTGCATGCTCATACACTATCAGTTCAAACCTCTTTACTGCATCCAACTTTGTTATTTCAATCTGTCTCTTCTCTTGTTCAGATTCTTTAAGGCATTTGTTGACTTTTAAGCAGCCCCAGATACATTCCTTTTTTCCCCATATATGCTTCTATATGCATCAGGGTGGAGCCATGTGTCAGTCAATCATCCTTGCAGCTGCTTATCCCAGGGGCCTGGGACTTTGTTTTCACATATATGTGCAGGCCGCAGGGTACCTGGAAGCGTCCTTTTCACCCCTAAACACTCACTCAAACACACACATACACACACAGCAAAAAAACACAGTGCACCATAAATCAAGATTAGAACACGCCAAAGTCATACACAGACAAGCCCTTCTCACGCACACACACACACACACACACACACACACACACACACACACACACACACAGCACATGTCAGCGTTATCTGCGTTTGAGATCTGCAGGCCTGTACACTGTGTGTAGTTCCTGGTTGAAATTCACTAGAATCCACACAAACACACTCATACAGTTACACAAAGACACTCACACCCAGACACATACAGTAAATACAACAAATGCCTTCTCATCCACCAATAACAACATACTTCACATCCAGTTCTGGCTAATGTCAATATTTATCCTGCGTGCTCGAAATATTCAGGGCTTGCTACGTGGTTGAGACAAAAGCTGGCAAGTTCGACAGCACATAGTTAATCTAGGCTCACAAGTGAATGAATGAAACCAGTAACTCTGCTTTGTCAAAGACCACAAACACAATCAGGAATTGCAAAAGGGCTTACAAATAAGAGAGTGTCTTAACTTTGTAGGACAGGTATCCAACAGAGAGAGATAGCTGAAAGTGCATTCCTACTGTAGATAGAGGGAGAGAGAGAGAGAGGGGGGGGGGGGGGGGTGACTAAGAGAGAGGGAGATAGAAGAAGGTAAGCAGAGCCTGCAGTCACTGTGAAACCGGCAGAGCTCTGATGAATCAACTGTGTAAAACAAACACAGTTCAGTGACAGGCACCAGGGTGTGTGTGGGTTTGTTTGTGCGGGTATTTATTTAGGCTGTATGAGGCTCCATGGGAAATGCAACAGGGAGTGTCACCAGACAAACACAACATCAATCTTAACCAAGCACACACACAGGCCTCTATTTAAAGGGTCAGTACACACTAATTACAAAAAAAAAAAGCCCTACCAGTATTAAGCCATACAAAGTAATTGGCTATTATTTGTCAAGCCTGTGAAATAAATTCAGCTAAAAACAAGGAGGCAAGTTGTCTAGCTCACGGCTCACGTCAGCAGCACACGGTCTGTTCAAACACACAAGTGTCTTTGTTTGTGTGGATTGTCTCATCCGTTTTTTTATTTGATCTGAAGAAACACGTTCCCTTATTCTAACCACACAAGTACAACACAGTTTGTGGATTTGTCATGTTGGTGTTTCATTTTTTTTAAATGAAATCAAAAATGGGATTTTTTTAGATTACAGTTTCAGTGAATGACACTTAAAAGCTTCAGCATATGAACCACTGTAGTTAGATATTACGAGTTTAAAAAAAAAATCACACCTTAGTCAATTCCTTTTGAAATAAAAAGCCTGAAATGAAATTGTTTCATTTTTAATATTATTTGTACATAACTTTTGTGCTCATCAGGCGTAAGAACAAGTGCAATATATTACTAAAAGTCCCAGGATCTTGGGTTACCACGCCTCTGTCAGAGTAGCTGCTCAGTCATGTAGACAGCAGCCAAAACAAACAAACAAACAAACAACACAAAACAATGGTGGTTGCCTTGCTCATCTCACAATTGGAGGTGTGCTGTGAAGTTGGTCACCTGCAATTAAATGCTCCTTCCTCTCCTCTGCCTACAATATTTCAATGAATGCTTGAATGCTTTCAAAAGTAATGCTGTTTACACCTTTAAAAAAAAAAAATAATGATCAGGATTTAATTAAGTTGCCATCACAGTTAGCTTTAACCTCTGAACCAAAGGATTTGACTTATTGTATCGTGCATTGTAAATGAAAAGGTTTGCATCAATAGTAACTGAATGCAGCCTTGATGTGAATTAATGAAATTACAGGAGCAAGCTTACACCAGAAAGAAAAGTTAGAAACAAACGACACTCTTCGTGCATGCATCATCTGCTTCAGCGGGCAATTTGCATCAAGTGCAAATAGTGAACCCATACATACATATATGTGTTTATGTCTTTGTGCATATGGAATTAAAATAACCCCAGAGCTCCTGCTGTTGATCGCACTGTGCTGACATAAAGCAGATGACCAATTAAAAATCCTTCTGCAAACACCCAATCACAGTTGTTCTCTGAGGGTCCTCAACACCACAGCCTACTGCTGCTTTTTCACAGCCCCTTCCTCTTTCTGTTCTCTTCATCACACTGAACGACAGGGGTCTTTTCACCACACGTGGACACATGCAAAACACACGCGCACACACGCACACACAGACGGAGTCCACCTTATTACTCTTTATTAATCTGCAGGGCGTTAATTGAAACCCCCCTGAGTCTGAGCCGTACCTGCATTCCCTCTCTCATTATCAGTCAAGGTGCCTTTGGGGGGAAGGAGGAGTTGGAGGGGGGGGAGGTTGGCAGAAGGAGAAGACCGCTGAGTCTCCTGTGACAGGCCAGTTGTACATCCACACTTCTGACTGAATTAAACTTAGCAGCCAGTTGGTGTCTGCTTCCTCTTCCATCAGTGGGAAACTACGTATACTGGGGCCTTCTTCTCAGTCCCTCTCATATCCAAACTTCAGATACGATAAAGTGGCTGAAAATATCTCTAACATTTGATTAGTTATTCTTAACTCTTAATCATCATATATATTATGGATGCAACAATATATTCATCCCACGGTTCAATACGTTCCTTGGTTTTTTATCGGGTGTTTTTTTTTCCTGGTTATGACTGCCCAGAGTTTTTTTTTGGTATTCCATTTTTTAAGGCATTTTTTACAGAAACCACAAGGGGTTAGAAAAAAAAGCTACATTTTTCGACCTTTAAACAATATTTCCATTTATACACATTCCTGGTGTATGATGTTCAGTACCATGTTGGTCCATTGTACAAATAGGAAGACATTTCAGTATTTAAAAAAATATATCTATATAATTTTTGCAGAAACAGATCAAAAAGATTTTGTTTTTCATTGTGTACAGTAATGTTTGCAGACTGTCATTTTTTTTGTTTACCGTTTACTCTCGCTTGTCTTTATATTCGATGCCAAAACCAAAATATCCCCACACCACTGAATTGAAAGATGGCGGTTTCTTCCTCATACTTTTGCCTCTCCTTACCATGTAAAAGTAATCTGTGTTATGTGACACCAACTTAGCATAGTGATTATATATCAACTTGGGATTGTTGCATCCCTAACATTGATCATGACCAAATCTCAGGATTTCCTGGATTTCCGGATGAAATGTTTATGCCCACTTTTGATATTGCAAAAACAAAATATCCCTTAACTGCAAGTGAGCCCAGTTTAATATCTGACTTTTTGCCTTGACTTGATCAATATGGGAAAATAAGTTTGTGTGTGTGTGTGTGTGTGTGTGTGTATATGCCAGAATATGAAGCATTTTGATTGTGTGTTTTTTTGTTTTTTTTTAAGATTTATTGCTGGGCATGTCGGGGCCAGGGTTCCCCCTCCCCCAGAAATCCTAGCTGTGATTTCCTATCTGCCTTGTCAGCGATGAGACTTGCATTAAAAAAAAATAAGTCAATGCACCAGTTGGGTCAACTCATTGGGAAAGAATCTGGACGTGCCCCTGTCCTCAGTAACAATAGTGTTTGATGTTTATCAAAGAAGAAAAGTATTAAATGAGAGCTCCTCCTCAAATAATGTTATATTAAAGAAATGCTTTAGCTGGAGCAGGTTTAATTAAACTTACAGAATGAATGATTTAGTTAAGGTTTAATAATTCATAGTATTAAGAAGGACTACTGCTGGATGGCCTTTCTCCTTGCTTTTCATCTACAGTGGAACATTTTCTGATTGATGTGTTTCTTCTTATCACAGGTGCAGAGACGAGACTTTTGTCATTAGTTATGGTTCTGCTTTAGACTATAAAACGAGGTCAGGGTTCAGTTTACACAGGCAGCACTCGCTCTGCAAGTGTATATGCAATGCAAAGAGAGTGAAGTGTGTGTGAGTAAATTGTGCGTGTATGTGAATATGTGTGTGTGTGTGTGTGTGTGTGTAAGTGTGTGCATGTGCGCCAGGAGAGAAGAGGATCCGATTAGTACTACTCTGAAAGTAATTACCTTAATTAAAGCAGTAACGTGTGGAGACGGAGGGGAGGCAGGGGAGGCAGGGGAGAACCTGCCATCTTTTATGGGGCAGTTTAGGGACTGGGTGATTTAAAGGGCACACTCAGCAGTGGGCAGAGAGAGAGAGAGAGAGATACTGGGAGAGAGAGAGAGAGAGAGAGAGATGCTGGGAGAGAGAGAGAGAGAGAGAGAGAGATGCTGGGAGAGAGGGAGAGAGAGAGAGAGAGAGAGAGAGAAGGAAGGCGAGACATTTGGGGAGGATAGAAAAGCAGGGGTGAGTACGGATAAAAGAGGGTGATTGTTATGGGAGGATAGACAGAGGTGAGGGGGGAGTGAAGGATTATGGGAGAAACAAAACAAGATGAGTTCATAGTGATATTTCCAACAAAACAACTTCAGTTCTCCTATGTCATTTACTCCTGTTGTTTTCACCTTCTTTCAAAATCCATTACACACACACGCAATGTGCACACACACACACACACACACACACACACACACACACACACACACACACACACACACACACACACACATACATAAGGAATAATAGTTTCAATTGCAGGTTGTTTTTAGTTCATGTTACAAAGACTCTTATCTGGCCTGGCATAAGACAGATTTCTCAACACACTTCCTCTGTAACCTATTTGTACACCCCCCCCCCCCCCCCCCACACACACACACACACACACACACACACACACACATAAACACACACACATAAATTCATGCCAGTATGCAGTGTTGTGTTTTGTTTTCAAATATCTGTTTCACAAGCGTGTGTTTCTTGTGAAGACCAGGTAAACCTTGCATTGTGCGTCACACTGCAGGTTGCAGTTAAGATTAAACACACAAACGTCTCTTTGGCCACATGACAAAACCTAAAACAACAATTATTAAGGATCCTCTGGAGTGTTGACTTCACTTTTTGTTGTCTCAAGTCTGCTCCTCTACACTGCTCATGTATTCTCCTTTTTTCCCCCCGTCAGATATTCAACGTCCATTTCCTCGCCCAAATATTTCCCTTATATTTTGTCAGGCTGAGCACTCAAAGGCTGAGCGTGTTTTTCTTTGTACTTTCCAAGGCCCCACTCTGCGCGAAGTCTGCGTTCTGCACCGTCCTTGCATGCGTGTGCGCGTACCATATTAGCGCGTGTTTGTGTGTGAACTTGTGTCTCTGCGTTAATGTGTTGTACTGTTAGTTCTGCAGAACCAGACAAAAGGACCGGAGAGCGAAACACATTTGCATGAGTTGGAGGTCTCGTCGTAACGGCTGGATAATGGAAATCAAATAACAAACTACCCAGCGCTGTGTCCTCGCAACACGTACAGCTTACAGGTGTGTGTGTGTGTGTGTGTGTGTGTGTGTGTGTGTGTGTGTGTGTGTGTGTGTGTGTGTGTGTGTGTGTGTGTGTGTGTGTGTGTGTGTGTGTGTGTGTGTGTGTGTGTGTGTGTGTGCGTGTGCCTGTGTGTGCCTGTGTGTGTGTGTCAGCATTTGATTCCCAAGTGAAATAACATCTTTGTGATAGAGTGATAATGAAAATAATAACATCCCTGACAAAATATCCATAAAGGTAATGATGAATGCCATATTTCTCTGAGAGATACATCAGAGGCGTCTTGGTTAAAAGAAAACAGTGGCCGAGCGTCTCCGGCACCCTCAAATTATCTGCAGCTTTCACATTTCACTGATAGCATAGATGAGAGCTGAGGAAAATGGACACACAATTATGCTCACTTGTCGTATATTAATACTGCTTCTTGACATCTTCCATGGACCCTGAGCTGTCATCTCTTTGTCTGCTTTAATTGAAAATTAATGGTTAGTGCGTTGCCGAGGCAACCACGGCATTGGCGGTGGGTAGCCGAGCAGCATTCAGACAGACACCAGTGGCATTGTTTGTCCTGTTTGACCTTGGAAGTCATAAAAAAAAAAAAAGAAGAAAGGCAAGAGGAGGACAAAAAACAGACATTAAAAAAAGAGAATAAGAGAGGTAAGGGTTGAATGTTGTGCATTGGAGCGAGGGAGGAAAATAAAATAAAGTTATTATGGCCGTGTTTTGGCCCAGGTAGAGAGAAAGAAAAACTGAGGTAAGAAAGGGTGAGTGAGGAGCGAATTGAAGATATGATGTCAAAATGCCAAATGGGGAGAATTATGTTTGAGTAAGAAGGCAGAAAAGTGCCCGGCAATTCTTCTTTTGGAGAGACGGGATTACCTTTGTGCTGATGGAGTCAGAGGGCACCTTATGGCCCCGTAATCATCTGGACACAGGTGTGGGAGTGAGAGAAGTCGTGTGTGTATGTGGGTGTTCAGACGAGAGCGTGGACATGTTGGTCCTAATGTTTACAAATCCAGCAGATGTGACACGGTGCCAAATGGACACTGACTGCGGGGCCAAGCGTCTGTAGATTGATAGAGACGCTAAGAGACGTCACACAATCTTCTTCTGCTCTGGACAAAGATGAAGAGAGACACACGGGGTTAGAGTGGACGTGATAAAAAAAAAAAAAAAACATTTACAACTCTGATTTGTGCTGGTACGGGGTTTTTTCATCATCATTGTCCCAAAGATGAGCAGAGATTTGAAACTACATACTTGTATTATTGGATTATTCTTTTTAATTTGATACACAGTTAACTGATCATATGCTTTATATTTATCTTTATATATTTTTCTTACCAACCCCCGGCCCTCATTAAAGTCTGATGGGTGTTATGATGAAGAACACTGAACACATTGTCAATTCCATCTGCAATTACGACCTTACACCAACATGGTGGCCTCGCTGTATCGTAATCAGTCCAGTGCATCAGAAATGGTCTCTCCAAAACCGCCAAAGAGGAAGAAAAGTGAAAGTAGAAGAAGAGAAATGTTTCTCTGGTTTTTGCAGCTACAGCCATGCTCCTATAGATATCCAGCTACCTCTGAATTCTCCCTTAGTTTTGTCCAAAAAAATGAACGCTCTGAACTCCCATGCACGTTCAACCTCCAAAAGGATTGTTCACGAGATAGCAGTCACTGTTACCGTGTTTTAGCGCTTGATTAAAAAAAGCTTTGACATGCCGACGTATTTCAGAAGAATTACAGATGAATACCCGTTGATAATAAATGATTCAAACCACATCCTTATTGTCACAAGTCACTGAGGCAGAGAGAGAGGTGAGAGTAAAACAACACAGTCAGCCTTTGGTCAACAAGTCATGGGATCAGCTTGACATCTGTAATGGCCCAACATGCTAAAAAAAAAACAAAAACAACAAGTTAGAATCTGGCTAATTTATAAAAGTGTGAGACGAGAGTACAGCTGAGGTGTAGAGGTAAACTGCTCTCTGTGTCTTTCATGCTCATCATCAGGCGACCATGTGAACAGAGGTGTCAAAAGTATTGACATTCATTACTGAGGTAGAAGTATAGATACTAGGGTTTAAAAAGACTTCTGTAGAAGTTGAAGTATCAACTCAAGCTTTTTACTCAAAGTGTAAAAGTACTGGTTTCAAAACTACTTCAAGTATAAAAGTTAAAGTAATGTAAGGGGAAAAAAATGCCATTAAGGACACAAGCTTAGGCCGTGCCACAGGATGTCAGAATGGTATATGTTTATACTTCTCATCCAACCACAATCAAATTCACTCTATCCGGATGGCGCGATTTATCTGGATAGGTGTTTTTTTGTGTGTTTTTTTGAACGATGACAAGCCGGAATGAAATAGGAGTAACGAGGCTATTTTTCAAATGTAAAGAGTAGAAAGTACAGATAATTGTGTGAAAATGTAAGAAGTAGAAGTAAAAAGTCGGCTGAAAAATAATTACTCTAGTAAAGTATAGATACCCAAAGATTCTACTTAAGTAAGGTAACGAAGTATTTGTATTGTGTTACTTGACACCTCTGTTAGTGAATGATGACAGTTTAAATCTGTAAGAATGTGAAATTTTACATTCATACCAAGAAGTTCCAGATATTTATTAATGAAATGAAACAGGGTTTGAAAAACTGGAAATGACAAACTAATGCACTTGAATACACCAGAATACAAGAACGGTTGTTAAAAGTGTTTGGTTGAGCTAGTATGCACAGAAAACATTCACGTGTTTGAGCACGCTGTAAGAAAAGAAAACACCTCGCTGTATCTCTCCATGGTCTTCTTTTGTCAATTAAACTACTGGAAGTTTGTAGAAAAAGAACACAAGGCTGCAAACTTTTCTTAATAACAAAATGTTTGATAATTAGCACCTTTCAGCCTGGGGTCTTGTCAGGTCATATTTCTTTAGGAAAAAATAAGGGGGGGGGGGGGGGGGGGACATATAGATTTACCTAACCAACAACAGGCTGATTAGCACTTTGATGTCAGATGTGCTCAAAAGCTTTTTCTTGCTGCTGTTTTTTTTAATTACCATGCAACTACATGATGGACGTATAAACACCCTTCTTCAACTTCTGGATGTTTCAGACATTCAAATAAATCAAAAACGGTTAAACAAATAGCTTTTTATTAACTTCAGTCTATAAAATGACGTTGCCTTTCTTTTGGGACGGGCGTCAATACGAGCCAAGCCTTTAATGACTTTGAAACAAAACAGACAAGACTATACAATGGTAAATTTACAACAGATCAAATGTTTAAATTAGTATAAAATTAAGAAATATTTAACTAATTCAATTACAAATCACTGACTTTATCTTGCCTTGTAACACAGCCCATCCATACTAACCTGCTGCACTGTGGGGGAGAGAGGCAGACACACATGTTCATATATTTTTTATATCCGAAAACTATTCAACACTCAATGCATAGGGGACTGTAACCAAGACCTGTCTATGTCAAAACATGCAGCAACACCAGGCTAGACAAAGTGACTGGGTATTAAATTGAGACAGGCTTTCATTTGAACTGTTACGGTACATTGTAAGTAAAGTATTTGAACTTTTCCTACAGTTACCATTGTAAAACTTTTACATTCAGAATCACAAAGTTCTTCCAGCCCATCATGGAGCCAACTGGAGTGTTTCTGCTCATCTTTAACATGGGAACATTATGTAGCAGAGTTCCCGTCCTCACTTGTAACACAAAGGTACACTGGTCTTTGCATGTTTGGAGCAGCTTTGTGTATCGATCTCTAATATGTTTTGTTTTATCTTGTACCAGTACAGTAGTCTCTGCTTTTCTCGTTAAAGGCTTTATATGTGATTTTTTGATCCAGCAGGTGTCGCCCTTGAGCACCAGCATGAAACCAAAACAACTCGTGCTGCATTGTTGTGTTAGCATGCTAATGCTAGCTATCTTTATTATGCTCGTATCTTCACACTGCATGTAAATTTACCTGAAATGAGCGTGATCTAGAAACACAGTTAAGCAGTGAGTACAGTATGTTATTCTTCTTTTCTCTAGTCCCTCAATTAAACAACTTTTATACGTGAGGGGAGGAGTCAGCCGGCCGTCCCGACGATGTAAACAAAGTGAAGGTAGGACTCTGAAAACTCTGAAAACATCACAGACAGTGGGACTCGGGTGTTACACCCATTGTAGACAGTCATGACTCACAGAGTTATTTTCAGAGGATATACTTGATTTATATTATATTTAAGTGTGAAAAATCACATAGAAAGCCTTTAAGTCTGCCAGTTATCGGTTGACCACCTGCTCTATAAAGTAAATGAAATAGGAAAGATGAGATGACCTTCCACTAGTCATTGATTGACTCTAGTTTCTCCTGAATGTGACCTCTTATAGTCTTCAGCTTACAGGGGGAAGGAAGCTTAACATATGTGCCATGTAGCAGAGGTGTGGACTCGAGTCACAGATTTGATGACTTTGGACTCGACTTGACAAAATCATGAAAGACTTGCAACTCGACTTGGACTTTAACACCAGTGACTCGTGACTTCACTTGGACTTGAGCCTAATGACTCGAAAATACTTGAGGTTTTAATGTTATTTTAGGTCCCATATATAATTTACGCGATGCGCAAAACACGGACGGAATCACAGAGTTTTACAATGAAAATATAATCAACTGTGAACAGAATATCGCTGGATTTGCCTCAATGTGGGTGTGATTTATTAAAAAACCCTACGTTTTTATACCAAGTGTTTTTATAAAATACATGAGGAGTTTTACGTGCGTTTGATGTATCTGCAGCTTCTCACTGCTGCTCCTCATCTGTTTACATGTTGCAGGCGCGAGCTGACACATATACACACGCGCACACAGACACACACACGCACACACGCACGCACCGGAACGCCAGCCATCACGCGTACCTAGGTATTTACTTTTAGCGCAACACAGTCCGTGATCTGTATGGACCTTAAGATCTACGGTCGATATGGACCAAGTCTTTATGCTCAGGAAGGTACATAATCCGGTCAAACGGTGGTTTCGACTTTTCCCCGTTCTCTCTCACCGTGTCTGCATAGGCCTACAGTATTTATCAACAGTCAGCACCTTAAAATTGGTAGGCTGTTATCTCACAGCCTGCTGTAGTCTGGAAACGTCTTCTCACACACACTGTAAAAAGGGTGGCCTGGGCACTAGGCATACTACCTTTTAGAAAATAAATAAAGGTGAGCTAATTTATATTTAAAAAAGTCTCAATTTCCTGACATGATCTAATAAAATGACCCAAATCAGTGATCTGATCTAATGGAACACACCATTAAACACACAATTCAGTCAAATAAAAATGGAAAAAACAGAATTTAGGAAAAATAAACAAAACAGAGTCAGTCGCACTGGTACTGTTATTTTATTTTAAGAAGTAGGTTAAATAATATCATATAAGCAATCATGATTTGTGTAACTGTAACAAATTATTACTCTGTGAAAATGGCATTTAATTTGGTGAAGAGAGCTAATGACTTGTTTAGGACTCGAAATTCAAAGGTTAGGACTTTTGACTCGACTTGAGACTTGCCTGTCTTTACTTGGGACTCGACTTGAGACTTGCCTGTCTTTACTTGGGACTCGACTTGAGACTTGCCTGTCTTTACTTGGGACTCGACTTGAGACTTGCCTGTCTTTACTTGGGACTCGACTTGAGACTTGCCTGTCTTTACTTGGGACTTGACTCGGGACTTGAGACCAAAGACTTGAGACTTACTTGTGACTTGCAAAGCAATGAATTTGTCCCAACTCTGCCATGTAGTGATAAAATGTTTAAAGATCACGCTCTCAATTGTTAAATCTGGTTTTAATAACAGCTGATTTTCAGATTGTGTCATCATTCATCATGCTTCATTATGTGATGAATTGAGCGCATCATCCTTGTTTGCATTTCTTGCAAAATGTTAAGAATAGCACTGTCAGAAAAAGTTTGTATTGCTATGATTATTTACATCCTCCAAACTGTGCAGAGCTTACTGCTGTACCTGCATGTGAACAATGCTTTTTTGTTGCAAGTATTTGCTTGGTCACATCTGGAGTGCACTCACCAGCCTGATCACACTTCTGAAGAGACGTTTGAATGAATCATGCTGCCTGTACAAATCAAAACATTTAGGCTGCGATTATACTAAACCCTGCATCCACAATACTCTTTCTTCTGGTTTTGGAGGCTCGCAGAACGGGTGCAGATAATAAATCTAACACTTTCTGTTGGAGTATTTTGGTGTTGCAGAAGGGCCACCTATGTCTTGATGTATGCCAGTGGGTTGGGTGTGAATATTTGTGGGTTTGCCCATCATCATGCCTGAGATTGAAAACTCTCTGCAGGCTTGGAAGGTCATGGCACTTTTATTGATTGGAACTTTCTTATGCAGGGATTTTGTGAAGGTTGAACGCCGTCCCATGTCCATTGTGTATTCTGCTACAAATTTGACAATACTCTGCTTCTGACAGGTCACATAACAGTTTTCTTCAGCGAAATTCAAAAAAAGAATGTTTTTATCACCACTGCCACAACATGTTTCTTAATTCCCTTCCTTGGAAGAATCTCCAGCCAGTCGGGAGGACAAGACAGAAATTATTCAGTATCTGGACGGAGGGTAGCATCCAAGTGTTAATTTTTGTTTATCCCTTATCATACTGAACCATTGGCACCAGAAGAAGCCACGCCCATTTCTTGACCCAGTTCTTTGTGTCAGATGTCTGTCGACCAATGAGGTTCTGCTCTGATCTTGTTAAAGGATGTTTTACACATAGTGTACTGTATTAGTGTCGGGTCTCATTATAAGACTTGCACTTTGATCAGCTGCTGCTGTTTTTCAATGTGCTGTATAATCAAACTTGTCTTGACTTGCAGACCTGCTGCATTATGAAAAATGTCAAGAAATAACTGCTGTTGTGATTTGGCACTGTATACATATTGATTGACTGTCATTATATACACATAAATAAATGAAAATATTCACAACTTTTTGGGGGTCTTTTTATGCCTTTATTGAGATCGGACAGTGGAGAGAGAGTCAGAAACCAGGGCGAGAGAGAGAGAGGGGGCATGCAGGAAAGGAGCCACAGGTCGGACTTGAACCCGGGCTGCCTGTTTCCAGGACAACAGCCTCTGTACATGGGATGTCTGGACTTACCGTAAGGCCTTCCAAAATTTTGAGTGAAATTTGTGGAACAACACCAGACAGCAGTAACCATAGCTGTCAATAGAATCTCTTTTTTTACCCTTTCCACCAATATAAATGTTTGTGTGACTCAGCCCACTGTTCAGCTACAAAAGCAACAGATGATATGCGTGCTTTAGAGCCAGCTGCTTAATAAGAACATTCCCTCATCACTGCACTGCCTCAGATCATCACTTCCTATTCACAGTCTTGCAGACACACAGCATTAACCTTGAGTAGAGTTAAAGTTGCATTACTATGTAGTTCAATATTTTACAATATTCATAATATAGCAGTCTGAGAATATACAAACATGTGTTCTTTAGTTAGCCAATAGCAAAGCAGCAGACAAGTGAATGTGTTTTTAAAGTGAACACATGCCTCCCACAGGAGAGATTTGTCATTTCTGTCGTGACTGTTGAGTACTTGCTCTTCATGAAACATGAGCAATGCTGCACCTGTTGGCTTTGAGTTTTTTTTTAAGTATTGCAAAGGTGGCACAAACAGTAAAAAAAAACAGGGTGAGTGCTTTTTCCTAAGTAGAATACTGAAAAACAATATGAGACACTGTATTACTTTTTTAACAACTTTTTCCTTCTTCTCTACGACAGTTCTTGGTATTATACTGTGTGTTTTAATCCAAATCATTTATATATAATAAACAAAGGAACAAAAAAAATATTATTAAAGGTTAAATTTGATACAAATTTTGATCCTATGAAAAAAAATCCCAAGCTTCTTAACAGTTTTTCAAAAAAACACCACCCTTACTAACTGCAGCATTAAATTTATTTACACATAAATTCATCAACAATTTTAGCACGACAAAACAGTTTGAAATATTCTGAAACTGGACATCTTTTTTTAATTAAACGCTTTTACTTCTTTTGTTGCTTTTTCTATAAAAAAAAAAAGTTAGATGCTGGACTTAGAAATGAAGTATGGAGATGAGTACTTGTTTCACCTGTGGGTATAAACAGCGATTGTTCATTCTGTCTCACACGCCGCTCACGTAAACAAAACCTGACCAGTTATCTGATTACTCACCCACCTGCCACTGCATAACCAGCAAAGGGCCTGTAATGGAAAATGGATGACTGCATCCAGAAACTTATATCCAGAAACATTTATTAACCACAAATGAAAATGTCTCCTTTCTTTTAATTTAACTTAAGAGCAAAACACAGCAAGACAAGTACACAAAAAGCAATATATAATTGTTGATACAGTTAATATACACATTTTCATTTATTTTTTTGCTTCCCTTGAATCATGCTCAAGAATAGCAAGTGTAGGCCTAAAAAACAAAAAGTTTGTCTTAGTTTCCAGAGGGGATTTTCACTTTAACTCTGTGGACAAAATGAGTGGATCATAGAACGATAGATACAAAAAAAACACTTCAGATAACAAAACAATCTTTCTCACCATATAAAGATTACAAATGAAAGATTAAATTAATGCATTAATAGTTGCACATGCTGCTGCAGGAACTCATTTTAATAGTTTTCATATCATCAGCAAGTAAGGACAAAAAAAATGTAGCTTGTATATCTGCAACATACACCAGAAGAGTGAGTCTTGCTGAGAGTTTGTTGCGCCAGCTCAGTCCAGTAAAACCAGCACGTGAGACCAGGAAGCAGGAAGGAGGATGTGAGTGAGCGGGAGGCGATGGAGGGGGGGAAAGTGGTGGCGTGTTAATGATATGGAAGGCTGAACTAAGAGACTTTGAATGCAGGAGGAGGGAAAAGATAGAAGAAAGAAAAAAAAAGAGAGGGGGGTTGGATCACTTTCCCATATTGCATGTGTAGCAGAATTCATCATGTTGGGGAGCCAGATGTGCGTCATTCACATCAAACTTTCCAAATTAAAGGGCCACCTCACCCCTCCACTCCCCACCCTAATCCTCTCTCCATCTCCTACTCTCTTACCATTAAGTCTGCTTTGACACACACACACCCGCACACACACATATACTATACTTACATACAGTCACAAACTTCCTCCTCGACTTTTTTTTTTTTTTTTTTTTTCTTTCTGCTGAGCGGGCTCATTTATGATGTTTTGCAACAGACAGCGTAGCCTTAGGATGCAAAACACATCTCCGCGCTGCCAGAAGAACGCTGCTGCATTGTGGGTTATCTTATCTGATTGTGAAAAGGGGTGGTGAATGTTATTTGCATGCTGCATTGATGTTCAAATAGCAGTTTGAACGCTTCCTCAGCATGGAGGGACTGTGATTGTATGGTTTGGCGAGCAAACAAGTGTATCAGATGATATCAGCCGTGGCCCACTTTACTACGCTGGGTTGCGACGCATGAGCTTATGCCATAAAAACTTCCCTGGGCTTATACATACATACACGTCTTTACACATCATACATGCCTGTCCCTGTGCGCAGGTCCCTCGACCCTGCGTCTGTTGCACTTTATGGCAGTGATATGTTAAGTACCTCATATTACAGTCATAAAATAAGGGTCTGTAAGTTGCTTGATGCCGTTTAAAGCTGTAGAGGTAATGCCACAAATCACCCGTGTGCTCTTTAGCCGACGCATACACACACACACACACACACACACACACACTCTAGATCATGTTTGAACGGCTGCCGAAGGCCCGGTCTGCCTTTCATATGTACACAAAAAATGACAAGAGAGGGAGAGAGGACAGGAGACTAGAAGAGGACAAGAGAGAAAAGATGAAAAGGTGGAGGAAAGACGGTAATAAGGAGAGGAATTGTAGATGAGTAAATGTCAGCCGTACAGACACATGAAGGAGCTTTCATCCTTCACCATTCCTCCGTGAAACAGAGTGCGCGATACATTCTGTCATTTTACGTCCAATTTCCTCGGGGTAGGGGGGCAAAAAGATAAGTAAAAAAAAAGAAAAGAAAAAGCAGACGGAAACACCCCAATCCTAGAATCACTCGTTTTCTCTTTCTGTCTTTCTATCACTCACACAGTCGGCAGACCAACTTTTCCCCGTCTTTGAGCGAGAGTTCTCTTCATCCGCGTCGCCAGATGAGCTTTGATACCTGCGATTCCTCACTTAATCCTGGTTAGAATTTTAATAGAAGTGAAATTATTGTCTCCCTCTTTCTTTCCTTTATACCTCACCTCCATTTTCACTCCCAAACGCTGTCTTCTTCTTCTTCCAATCTCGCTCCCTCTCTTTCTCTCTTTTTTTTTCCCCCCCGTAAAAAAAAAAAAAAGCCTGACCTCTGCGTTTTCTCCCCGTCCTTAAGATTGGTTTTAAATACTCAGCAGATTAAAGCACAGGCATGAAAGCTCACATTAGCCATATATTTAAAAAATCCCCCTGGCCGATAATCCGTGTATTTGTCAGAATCAAACACAGGGGAATAGAAAAGGGACCAATGACATGATGAGGAGCCTGAGCCACAGACGTATTGTGAAGGGGAATTAGAAGGAGAGAGATACATTTAGCAGAACGTGGCCCGAGAAAGAGAAAAGTCCTCCAGGATGATTATTGAAATTCACTCAAGACGGACACACGTGAGCATTTGACAGGACAAAAAGCAGCATGGCAGTTTTACGACCTCTGATGCCCTTCAGTCTCCCTTTTTTCTTTCTTCCCCCACACACACACACACACACACACACACACACACACACACAAAGGCGTGATAGAATCTCTTCACAGACTGTATAGATAGATGTTTCACAGTAATTGTGACTTTGTTGATAGGCTGGAGTTTTTTTTAACCTTCATGGTCATGATTGTTATTGTAGAAAGGGTTATTTAAATTTCTGGGAACATGTGACTTTTTATATTTTTACTTTAAGTCCAAAAAGTGTTTTTCTTTCTGTTAAAAATTCTCTTGAATCACATCCTTTCATTCTATAAAAACACATCAAATTGAAATCTAAAGGAATGCCATTTCCTCCTCTTTGTTCCGTCAAGCTTTTATGCATAACTACAAATGTTAATATGACTCTTTGTTTGTGTTTATTTCACTTTCATAAAGAAAGGCTGAATAAACGTGTGCATGTTTGAAAGGCTTTAGAAATCTGTTTTTGTTTTTTTTTACATGTCCATCGTTGGCAAGTTTTCTTTTCTATTTATCTTATTTTACGGCAAATTACAAGGACGCTCCTCTGACAACAAAAAGGAAAAAAGTGAGTTATATTCATAAACAGTCTGCATCCTTGTTACTGAAACCTCCAGCGTTTACTTCGTGTTTCAGAGTGTTTTCTTTAAGCTGGTGAAAGAGGAGCTAAAGAAGAGGAGATGAATAGTGTGCAGGAACTGAGACATGCAGGTCAAAAGAAATCATTGAGCCTTTTACAAGCACATTACACACACACACACACACACACACACACACACACACACACACACACACACACGCTGTTAATGTCAATAACCAGTTACAGCAAGTTCCCAATCAAAACTTATATGAGAAAGAAAATACACGTATTGCATTCAGAGCTGTTTAGCCTCCAAGGTTGTGAAAACTACAGGACATTAAATGTTTTGATTCCATTCAGCTCAAATGAGTGAACTTGTCATTTAATGAAGAGAGCTTCTGATGGCACAAGAGGGGGAGAAAAAAAACCAGCCGTGCATTCTTGAATGATCGCGGGGGGGAAAAGGGTGGCTTATTTTTAAAGAATGAAAAGGAAATGTGTTTTCAATGTCAAAAAACTTTATAGCGCTTTCATCGGATGTTTTGTGTGTCGATTGTCATTTATTAAATATTTAACATACCTGCGAGGAGTTTGTCAGCCAGAGAGCAAATTTAAGTGGCTGTTAGTTTCAGATGTAGTTATCCTTTTCTTTTCCCTTTTTTTGCATTTTCTAAATATCAAGACACTCAAACCTACAAATAGCATTTTTTTTAAAAAGGCAAATTTTACTTTAAAATGTCATTATTTCTTTAAATGTTCATCATCTCGTTCCCCTTTTAAACAAACACTTTTTCACACCATCTATCCCCCCCGATCGCCACATGCATGATAGAGAGTTGAGCTGGTTATTGTATCAGGGCTGTTATATATGTCAGCTTAACACTGATGGCCGCACTAATGTGACAGAGCTCTCCGGGTTACATCTCTCTTGTGCTGCATTCAAAAAATCTGCAGCCCAGAAATGCCACACATCATCGTAAAAAAACACACACATGCACACACACAACCACCGAAAAGGTTGCAGAAGAAAGCCAACTCTATCCGTTCGTTCTTTACATCCCTCCATCCTGTCGCCTCGCTCTCCTCCTTAAAGCGGGCACGGACACAATGCAGAGGTAAAAAAATCATACAGGATTTTCCACATCTTTCTATTTCTGTGTGTGTGTGTGTGTGTGTGTCTGATGCTTTCGGAGACAAAGACCCCTGCTGTAGGGGAGTCCTGTGGGAAAGGCGTGCGGCCGGAAGATGTGAGCACGCCGGCGAGTGATAATGTCAGCTCGAGAGATACGGCGTGTCATTTTACACAACCACACATCAAAAAAGACAGTGGGGGGAGCGAGGAGGAGACAGCATGTCATTTGTTTGCTTTGATACAAGATCGCACCAAGGGAGGGACTGCAAAGCTCTCAGAGTGTGAGTGTGTGTGTGTGTGTGTGTGTGTGTGTGTGTGTGTGTGTGTGTGTGTGTGTGTGTGTGTGTGTGTGTGTGTGTGTGTGTGTGTGTGTGTGTGTGTGTGTGTGTGTGTGTGTGTGTGTGTGTACGTCCTGCACATGAACAAACATAGGTATAGGGTTTCAGGCATAGTTCCTAAATGTATTGTATTGAGTTACACATAAACAGGCGGACACACACACACACACACACACACACACACACACACACACACACACACACACACACACACACACACACACATGAAGCTGGCACAGTTCTGTCATATCTGGCTTTGGAACATCATGAAGGCCATGTCACAGACCGACACACACTGTAGACTGTTGGATCCAAACTGACCCAGTTTGGCTAAAAAGTAAGCCACAGTTTTGGGTTAACCAAGATGGTGGTGGGTTAACTTTACAAAGGGGTTATCGTCATCTGGTCACCCAAAAGTCATTTAAAAAAAGTGACAAACTCTGATTGAGACACCAAATACACATTGATACTTAAGTCAATATCACCCCCCTTGGACTTTTTGTAGGTTAACAACCTGGAATTAAAATACTGTAGGCCTCAATACATACAACATTAGTTTATTAAACAGGCGCAATGCACAAAAGAACTGTTGGGCCAGAGTTGGCTAAACAGCTTATTCACTTCAGTGGCTCCCTTGGCAGGAAGCTCTAGAAAAAAACACATTTCAAATAATTACAAACAATACAAATGACACATTAAGTGTTTATTACAGAAGCACATTACCTTCATACAAAGATTAGATCGGTGATCACATCATTGGTTTATTTAAAGCCTTGTAGTTTTTTAGATTATGTTTTGGTCTTTTTTGCCTCCACTTGATAAGACAGATGAAACGTGACAGGAAGTGTAGGGAGGACATGCACCTTGTAACTGCAGGCCGGAAGTTGAACCTGCAATCAGTGCAATGAGGGCTCTTCGACCATCTGACCTAAACCTACACCCCATCCCTGTCATGTTTTACAAATACATCCCCTGCACCTCTTGCTACATGAAGTCCTGGTCCTCCTCGCGTTGTTCCTGCAGAATGACACACGTGGTTTAACGTTTAGTATGTTTCAATACAAAATGCAAAACTGATGTGCTGCACAGAGAGTTTCAAGCTAATGCTTATTTCCAGCTCTTGTCCCTATAGTTGAGCCTTTAGGCTAACATAGTATAAAATATACAACATTCAAAACAACTTGAGGATACATTACAATACACATACAACAATACAAGCATTGAATAAACCAATGTAAGTTAGACATTTAAGATACATCAATTTGAAAATGGGCACAGCTCTGGTTTGCATGTGTCATGTGGCAGCTACACCCAAGGTCTCACAGCGAAGCACTCAAACTTAACAAAGACTTTGATTTGTAAATGATTTAATATCTTGCAAGACTCCTACTTTAAAATTACTATTTTTTTTGTCTGTTGAATAAAAATCCTACAAAGTTCAGTTTGATATGTGCTAAAATATGGAAAGGTTCAGGGCAGGTGGATGATCCTGAAAGGCTTTGAATGTTTAATCCTGTGCTTTTATTTGTACCACATTTTAGTTCTGCTAAATAACACAACTCTTATTAATAAATGTCACTAAATCAGGTGAGTCAGAAGGACCGGCTGCCTGGAGCGGTTATTACTGACTGAGTGAACCTTGCATTGGTGCCATACTGACCCTGTGTGTGCATACACCTGCTCCTCTTTCATGGCTCCTCTTCACCTCCCTCCATTGTTTTGAAAGTCACATTTGTTGCTCATAATTTGAATTTTTAATATTAGTCAACCTTCCC